>NW_027138981.1:0-28353 GCF_035084215.1 Heptranchias perlo | reverse complement strand
TCAGAGGGTCAGTACTGAGGGAGTGCTGCACTGTCGGAGGGTCAGTACTGATGGAATGCTGCACTGTCGGAGGGTCAGTACTGAGGGAATGCTGCACTGTCGGAGGGTCAGTACTGAGGGAGTGCTGCACTGTCGGAGGGTCAGTACTGAGGGAATGCTGCACTGTCGGAGGTGCCGTGTTTTGGATGAGATATTAAACCGAAGCCCCGTCTGCCCTATCGATGTAAATTATCCCATGGCCACGGTTGGAAGAAGAGCAGGGAAGTTCTCCCCGGTGTCTTGGCCAATATTTATCCCTCAACCAACATCACTAAAAAAACAGATTATCTCATTGCTGTTTGTGGGATCTTGCTGTGCATAAATTGGCTGCTGTGATTCCCTATATTACAACAGTGACCACACTTCAAATGTACTTCATTGGCTGTAAAGCTCTTCGGGACGGCCTGAGGATGTGAAAGGCGCCATTTCAATGCAAGTTCTTTCTTTGCAGAAAGATTCCAGTGGCGAAATCAGAATGAACTCTCTTCACAAAGTGTAATTAAGGGAACGGTGCAGACAATAATTAATATCCCTGTGACTGGGTCACTGGGTCCCGATCATCGATCAGACCCTCTCCCTGCAGGACTGAAGGACTGGGTTTCACTATAAGGAGATGTCACTTTCATTATTACAGAGTGCGATCCCATTCAGGTACAAAGTCAGTCAGTGAGGCCTCTGGGAGTTCCCTCCCCGCCTGCTCCTCATATTAAAATAATATTCATTCTAATATAGAACTGGACGATCGCTCTTGTTAATTGTCTGGTGTTTATCTGAAAGGCCGAGTGTAATTAATAGTCTGACGGGTTTAATCAGAGTCATAATCCGACTTTATGAAAGTTCTTTGTTATTGAAACAGATTTTAATTGAGACGAATGTGAGTTCCTGAGCTTGCTGGGCCGGTGGGTTTATTTGTTGTAAAGGAAGTCCATTGGTGGGGAACTGATTCCCTCCTCACGCTCCTATTAATGAGATCGAGGGTTTGAAGTGAGAGATTGAGGAAGAGGCGATAATTAACAGGGGATTGTGAGGATTTCCTGGTGACAGTATTCTGAATAGGACAGAAGGTTATTATATTACACAGAATTACATCGAATGTACAGCACAGAAACAGGCCATTCGGCCCAACTGGTCTGTGCCGGTGTTTATGCTCCACACGAGCCTCCTCGCTCCCGACTTCATCTCACCCTATCAGCATATCCTTCTATTCCTTTCTCCCTCATGTGTTTATCGAGCTTCCCCTTAAATCCATCTACACGATTCACCTCAACCACTCCTTGTGGGAGTGAGTTCCACATTCTCACCACTCTCTGGGTAAAGAAGTTTCTCCTGAATTCCCTATTGGATTTATTAGTGACGATCTTATATTTATGGCCCCGAGTTCTGGTCTCCAGTGTAAACATCTTCTCTACGTCTACCCGATCAAACCCTTTCATAATCTTAAAGACCTCTATCAGGTCACCCCTCAGCCTTCTCTTTTTTAGAGAAAAGAGCCCCAGCCTGTTCAGCCTTTCCTGATAGGTATAACCTTTCAGTTCTGGTATCATCCTTGTAAATCTTTTTTGCACCTTCTCCAGTGCCTCTATATCCTTTTTATCACATGGAGACCAGAACTGTGCACAATTCTCCAAGTGTGGTCCAACCAAAGTTCTATACAAGTTTAAAATAATTTTTCTGCTTTTCAATTCTATCCCTCTGGAGATGAACTCCAGGGGTTAGTTTGTTTTTTTGTGCCCTGATTAACCTGCGTCTATTAACCAGATTTATGTGTCTGGACCCCGAGCTCCCTTTTCTCCTCTACCCCATTGAGACTCTTATTATCCAAGCAATATGTGGCCCCCTTATTCTCCCTATCAAAATACACCACCTCACACTGATCAATATTGAAATTGATTTGCCAATTACACGCCCATTCTGAAGTTTATTAATGTCTTCCTGTATTTTGTCACATTCTTCCTCAATATTAACTACACCCCCCAATATGATGTCGACCACAAATTTTGAAATTGTACTTCCGATTCCCCAGTCCAAATCATTAATGTAAATTGTGAACAACAGTGGTCCCAGCACCGATCCCTGTGGAACACCACTTCCCACCTTTTGCCAGTCTGAGTTACTACCCTTAACCCCCACTCTCTGTTTTCTGTTTTGTAGCCAATTTGCTATCCATTCTAATACTGGAAAAATAATGTTGGAATTCATGTTAGGAATTTCTGTGATCCTGTCCCTGTGATTTACTGTGATCTTATCCCTGTGATTTACTGTGATCTTATTCCTGAGATTTACTGTGATCTCATTCCTGTGATTTACTGTGATCTTATTCCTGTGATTTACTGTGATCTTATTCCTGTGATTTACTGTGATCTTATTCCTGTGATTTACTGTGATCATATTCCTGTGATTTACTGTGATCTTATTCCTGTGATTTACTGTGATCTTATTCCTGTGATTTACTGTGATCTTATTCCTGTGATTTACTGTGATCTTATCCCTGAGATTTACTGTGATCTTATTCCTGTGATTTACTGTGATCTTATCCCTGAGATTTACTGCGATCTTATTCCTGAGATTTACTGTGATCTTATTCCTGTGATTTATTGTGATCTTATTCCTGAGATTTACTGTGATCTTATTCCTGTGATTTACTGTGATCTTATTCCTGAGATTTACTGTGATCTTATTTCCGAGATTTACTGTGATCTTATTCCTGTGATTTACTGTGATCTTATTCCCGAGATTTACTGTGATCTCATTCCTGTGATTTACTGTGATCTTATTCCTGTGATTTATTGTGATCTTATTCCTGAGATTTACTGTGATCTTATTCCTGTGATTTACTGTGATCTTATTCCTGAGATTTATTGTGATCTTATTCCTGTGATTTATTGTGATCTTATTCCTGTGATTTACTGTGATCTTATTCCTGTGATTTACTGTGATCTTATCCCTGAGATTTACTGTGATCTTATTCCTGTGATTTACTGTGATCTTATCCCTGAGATTTACTGCGATCTTATTCCTGAGATTTACTGTGATCTTATTCCTGTGATTTATTGTGATCTTATTCCTGAGATTTACTGTGATCTTATTCCTGTGATTTACTGTGATCTTATTCCTGAGATTTACTGTGATCTTATTTCCGAGATTTACTGTGATCTTATTCCTGTGATTTACTGTGATCTTATTCCCGAGATTTACTGTGATCTCATTCCTGTGATTTACTGTGATCTTATTCCTGTGATTTACTGTGATCTTATTCCTGAGATTTACTGTGATCTTATTCCTGTGATTTACTGTGATCTTATTCCTGTGATTTACTGTGATCTTAGTCCTGTGATTCATTGTGATCTTATTCCTGTCATTTCCTGTGATCTTATTCCTGTGATTTACTGTGATCTTATTCCTGTGATTTCCTGTGATCTTAGTCCTGTGATTTACTGTGATCTTATTCCTGTGATTTACTGTGATCTTATTCCCGAGATTTACTGTGATCTCATTCCTGTGATTTACTGTGATCTTATTCCTGTGATTTATTGTGATCTTATTCCTGTGATTTACTGTGATCTTATTCCTGAGATTTACTGTGATCTTATTCCTGTGATTTACTGTGATCTTATTCCTGTGATTTACTGTGATCTTAGTCCTGTGATTCACTGTGATCTTATTCCTGTCATTTCCTGTGATCTTATTCCTGTGATTTACTGTGATCTTATTCCTGTGATTTCCTGTGATCTTAGTCCTGTGATTTACTGTGATCTTATTCCTGTGATTTACTGTGATCTTAGTCCTGTGATTTACTGTGATCTTATCCCTGTGATTTACTGTGATCTTATTCCTGTGATTTGCTGTGATCTTATTCCTGTGATTTACTGTGATCTTATTCCTGAGATTTACTGTGATCTCATTCCTGTGATTTACTGTGATCTCATTCCTGTGATTTACTGTGATCTTATTCCTGTGATTTATTGTGATCTTATTCCTGTGATTTACTGTGATCTTATTCCTGAGATTTACTGTGATCTTATTCCTGTGATTTACTGTGATCTTAGTCCTGTGATTTACTGTGATCTTATTCCTGTTATTTCCTGTGATCTTATTCCTGTGATTTACTGTGATCTTATTCCTGTGATTTCCTGTGATCTTAGTCCTGTGCTTTACTGTGATCTTATTCCTGTGATTTCCTGTGACTTATTCCTGTGATTTACTGTGATCTTATTCCTGTGATTTCCTGTGATCTTATTCCTGTGATTTACTGTGATCTTATTCCTGTGATTTACTGTGATCTTATCCCTGTGATTTACTGTGACCTTATTCCTGTGATTTCCTGTGATCTTATTCCTGTGATTTCCTGTGATCTTATTCCTGAGATTTACTGTGATCTTATTCCTGTGATTTACTGCGATCTTATCCCTGTGATTTACTGTGATCTTATTCCTGTGATTTACTGTGATCTTATTCCTGTGATTTACTGTGAACTTATTCCTGTGATTTATTGTGATCTTATTCCTGTGATTTACTGTGATCTTATTCCTGTGATTTACTGTGATCTTATTCCTGTGATTAACTGTGATCTTATTCCTGTGATTTACTGTGATCTTATTCCTGTGATTTACTGTGATCTTATCCCTGTGATTTCCTGTGATCTTATCCCTGTGATTTACTCTGATCTTATTCCTGTGATTTACTGTGAACTTATCCCTGTGATTTACTGTCATCTTATCCCTGTGATTTACTGTGATCTTATCCCTGTGATTTACTGTGATCTTATTCCTGTGATTTACTTTGATCTTATTCCTGTGATTAACTGTGATCTTATTCCTGAGAATTACTGTGATCTTATTCCAGTGATTTACTGTGATCATATTCCTATGATTTACTCTGATCTTATTCCTGTGATTTACTGTGATCTTATTCCTGAGATTTACTGTGATCTTATTCCTGAGATTTACTGTGATCTTATTCCAGTGATTTACTGTGATCTTATTCCTGTGATTTCCTGTGATCTTATTCCTGAGATTTCCTGTGATCTTATTCCTGTGATTTACTGTGATCCTATCCCTGTGATTTACTGTGATCTTATTCCTGTGATTTCCTGTGATCTTATTCCTGTGATTTACTGTGATCTTATTCCTGTGATTTCCTGTGATCTTATCCCTGTGATTTACTGTGATCTTATTCCTGTGATTTACTGTGATCTTATTCCTGTGATTTACTGTGATCTTATTCCTGAGATTTACTGTGATCTTATTCCTGTGATTTACTGTGATCTTATTCATGTGATTAACTGTGATCTTATTCCTGTGATTTACTGTGATCTTATTCCTGTGATTTACTGTGATCTTATTCCTGAGATTTACTGTGATCTTATTACTGAGATTTACTGTGATCTTATTCCTGTGATTTACTGTGATCTTATTCCTGTGATTTACTGTGATCTTATCCCTGTGATTTACTGTGATCTTATTCCTGTGATTTAATGTGATCTTATCCCTGTGATTTCCTGTGATCTTATCCCTATGATTTACTGTGATCTTATTCCTGTGATTTACTGTGATCTTATTCCTGTGATTAACTGTGATCTTATTCCTGAGATTTACTGTGATCTTATTCCAGTGATTTACTGTGATCTTATTCCTATGATTTTCTCTGATCTTATTCCTGTGATTTACTGTGATCTTATTCCTGAGATTTACTGTGATCTTATTCCAGTAATTTACTGTGATCTTATTCCTGTGATTTCCTGTGATCTTATTCCTGAGATTTCCTGTGATCTTATTCCTGTGATTTACTGTGATCCTATCCCTGTGATTTCCTGTGATCTTATTCCTGTGATTTACTGTGATCTTATTCCTGTGATTTCCTGTGATCTTATCCCTGTGATTTACTGTGATCTTATTCCTGTGATTTACTGTGATCTTATTCCTGTGATTTACTGTGATCTTATTCCTGAGATTTACTGTGATCTTATTCCTGTGATTTACTGTGATCTTATTCCTGTGATTTACTGTGATCTTATTCCTGTGATTTACTGTGATCATATTCCTGTGATTTACTGTGATCTTATTCCTGTGATTTACTGTGATCTTATTCCTGTGATTTACTGTGATCTTATCCCTGAGATTTACTGTGATCTTATTCCTGTGATTTACTGTGATCTTATCCCTGAGATTTACTGCGATCTTATTCCGGAGATTTACTGTGATCTTATTCCTGTGATTTATTGTGATCTTATTCCTGAGATTTACTGTGATCTTATTCCTGTGATTTACTGTGATCTTATTCCTGAGATTTACTGTGATCTTATTTCCGAGATTTACTGTGATCTTATTCCTGTGATTTACTGTGATCTTATTCCCGAGATTTACTGTGATCTCATTCCTGTGATTTACTGTGATCTTATTCCTGTGATTTATTGTGATCTTATTCCTGTGATTTACTGTGATCTTATTCCTGTGATTTACTGTGATCTTATTCCTGTGATTTACTGTGATCTTAGTCCTGTGATTTACTGTGATCTTATTCCTGTCATTTCCTGTGATCTTATTCCTGTGATTTACTGTGATCTTATTCCTGTGATTTCCTGTGATCTTAGTCCTGTGATTTACTGTGATCTTATTCCTGTGATTTCCTGTGATCTTATTCCTGTGATTTACTGTGATCTTATTCCTGTGATTTACTGTGATCTTAGTCCTGTGATTTACTGTGATCTTATCCCTGTGATTTACTGTGATCTTATTCCTGTGATTTGCTGTGATCTTATTCCTGTGATTTACTGTGATCTTATTCCTGTGATTTACTGTGATCTTATTCCTGATATTTACTGTGATCTTATTCCTGTGATTTACTGTGATCTTAGTCCTGTGATTTACTGTGATCTTATTCCTGTCATTTCCTGTGATCTTATTCCTGTGATTTACTGTGATCTTATTCCTGTGATTTCCTGTGATCTTAGTCCTGTGCTTTACTGTGATCTTATTCCTGTGATTTCCTGTGATCTTATTCCTGTGATTTACTGTGATCTTATTCCTGGGATTTACTGTGATCTTAGTCCTGTGATTTACTGTGATCTTATCCCTGTGATTTACTGTGATCTTATTCCTGTGATTTACTGTGATCTTATTCCTGTGATTTACTGCGATCTTATTCCTGAGATTTACTGTGATGATATTCCTGTGATTTGCTGTGATCTTATTCCTGTGATTTACTGTGATCTTATTCCTGTGATTTACTGTGATCTTATTCCTGTGATTTACTGTGATCTTATTCCTGTGATTTACTGTGATCTTATTCCTGATATTTACTGTGATCTTATTCCTGTGATTTACTGCGATCTTATTCCTGTGATTTACTGTGATCTTATCCCTGTGATTTACTGTGATCTTATTCCTGTGATTTACTGTGATCTTATTCCTGTGATATACTGTGATCATATTCCTGTGATTTACTGCGATCTTATTCCTGTGATTTACTGTGATCTTAGCCCTGTGATTTACTGTGATCTTATTCCTGTGATTTACTGTGATCTTATTCCTGTGATTAACTGTGATCTTATTCCTGTGATTTACTCTGATCTTATTCCTGTGATTTACTATGATCTTATTCCTGTGATTTACTGTGATCTTATTCCTGTGATTTACTGTGATCTTATCCCTGTGATATACTGTGATCATATTCCTGTGATTTACTGCGATCTTATCCCTGTGATTTACTGTGATCTTATTCCTGTGATTTACTCTGATCTTATTCCTGTGATTTACTGTGATCTTATCCCTGTGATTTGCTGTGATCTTATTCCTGTGATTTACTGTGATCTTATTCCTGATATACTGTGATCATATTCCTGTGATTTACTGTGATCTTATCCCTGTGATTTACTGTGATCTTATTCCTGTGATTTACTGTGATCTTATCCCAGTGATTTACTGTGAACATATTCCTGTGATTTACTGTGATCTTATTCCTGTGATTTACTGTGATCTTATTCCTGTGATTTCCTGTGATCTTATTCCTGTGATTTACTGTGATCTTATTCCTGTGATTTACTGTGATCTTATTCCTGTGATTTACTGTGATCTTATCCCTGTGATTTACTGTGATCTTATTCCTGTGATTTACTGTGATCTTATTCCTGTGATTTACTGTGATCTTATTCCTGTGATTTGCTGTGATCTTATTCCTGTGATTTACTGTGATCTTATCCCTGTGATTTACTGTGATCTTATTCCTGTGATTTCCTGTGATCTTATTCCTGTGATTTACTGTGATCATATTCCTGTGATTTACTGCGATCTTATCCCTGTGATTTACTGTGATCTTATTCCTGTGATTTACTGTGATCTTATTCCTGTGATTTCCTGTGATCTTATTCCTAAGATTTACTGTGATCTTATTCCTGTGATTTACTGCGATCTTATCCCTGTGATTTACTGTGATCTTATTCCTGTGATTTACTGTGATCTTATTCCTGTGATTTACTGTGAACTTATTCCTGTGATTTATTGTGATCTTATTCCTGTGATTTACTGTGATCTTATTCCTGTGATTTACTGTGATCTTATTCCTGTGATTAACTGTGATCTTATTCCTGTGATTAACTGTGATCTTATTCCTGTGATTTACTGTGATCTTATCCCTGTGATTTCATGTGATCTTATCCCTGTGATTTACTCTTATCTTATTCCTGTGATTTACTGTGAACTTATCCCTGTGATTTACTGTCATCTTATCCCTGTGATTTACTGTGATCTTATCCCTGTGATTTACTGTGATCTTATTCCTGTGATTTACTGTGATCTTATTCCTGTGATTAACTGTGATCTTATTCCTGAGAATTACTGTGATCTTATTCCTGTGATTTACTGTGATCTTATTCCTGTTATTTACTGTGATCTTATCCCTGTGATTTACTGTGATCTTATTCCTGTGATTTACTGTGATCTTATTCCTGTGATTTCCTGTGCTGATCTTATTCCTGAGATTTACTGTGATCTTATTCCTGTGATTTACTGCGATCTTATCCCTGTGATTTACTGTGATCTTATTCCTGTGATTTACTGTGATCTTATTCCTGTGATTTACTGTGAACTTATTCCTGTGATTTATTGTGATCTTATTCCTGTGATTTACTGTGATCTTATTCCTGTGATTTACTGTGATCTTATTCCTGTGATTAACTGTGATCTTATTCCTGTGATTTCATGTGATCTTATCCCTGTGATTTACTCTTATCTTATTCCTGTGATTTACTGTGAACTTATCCCTGTGATTTACTGTGATCTTATCCCTGTGATTTACTGTGATCTTATTCCTGTGATTTACTGTTATCTTATTCCTGTGATTTCCTGTGATCTTATTCCTGAGATTTACTGTGATCTTATTCCTGTGTTTTACTGTGATCTTATTCCTGTGATTAACTGTGATCTTATTCCTGAGAATTACTGTGATCTTATTCCAGTGATTTACTGTGATCTTATTCCTATGATTTACTCTGATCTTATTCCTGTGATTTACTGTGATCTTATTCCTGAGATTTGCTGTGACCTTATTCCTGAGATTTACTGTGATCTTATTGCAGTGATTTACTGTGATCTTATTCCTGTGATTTCCTGTGATCTTATTCCTGTGATTTCCTGTGATCTTATTCCTGAGATTTCCTGTGATCTTATTCCTGTGATTTACTGTGATCCTATCCCTGTGATTTTCTGTGATCTTATTCCTGTGATTTCCTGTGATCTTATTCCTGTGATTTACTGTGATCTTATTCCTGTGATTTCCTGTGATCTTATCCCTGTGATTTACTGTGATCTTATTCCTGTGATTTACTGTGATCTTATTCCTGTGATTTACTGTGATCTTATTCCTGAGATTTACTGTGATCTTATTCCTGTGATTTACTGTGATCTTATTCATGTGATTAACTGTGATCTTATTCCTGTGATTTACTGTGATCTTATTCCTGTGATTTACTGTGATCTTATTCCTGAGATTTACTGTGATCTTATTACTGAGATTTACTGTGATCTTATTCCTGTGATTTACTGTGATCTTATTCCTGTGATTTACTGTGATCTTATCCCTGTGATTTACTGTGATCTTATTCCTGTGATTTACTGTGATCTTATCCCTGTGATTTCCTGTGATCTTATCCCTATGATTTACTGTGATCTTATTCCTGTGATTTACTGTGATCTTATTCCTGAGATTTACTGTGATCTTATTCCAGTGATTTACTGTGATCTTATTCCTATGATTTACTCTGATCTTATTCCTGTGATTTACTGTGATCTTATTCCTGAGATTTACTGTGATCTTATTCCAGTAATTTACTGTGATCTTATTCCTGTGATTTCCTGTGATCTTATTCCTGTGATTTCCTGTGATCTTATTCCTGAGATTTCCTGTGATCTTATTCCTGTGATTTACTGTGATCTTATTCCTGTGATTTCCTGTGATCTTATTCCTGTGATCTTATTCCTGTGATTTACTGTGATCTTATTCCTGTGATTTCCTGTGATCTTATCCCTGTGATTTACTGTGATCTTATTCCTGTGATTTACTGTGATCTTATTCCTGTGATTTACTGTGATCTTATTCCTGAGATTTACTGTGATCTTATTCCTGTGATTTACTGTGATCTTATTCCTGTGATTTACTGTGATCTTATCCCTGTGATTTACTGTGATCTTATTCCTGTGATTTACTGTGATCTTATTCCTGTGATTTACTGTGATCTTATCCCTGTGATTTAGTTTGATCTTATTCCTGAGATTTACTGTGATCTTGTTCCTGTGATTTACTGTGATCTTATCCCTGTGATTTACTGTGATCTTATTCATGTGATTAACTGTGATCTTATTCCTGTGATTTACTGTGATCTTATTCCTGAGATTTACTGTGATCTTATTCCTGAGATTTACTGTGATCTTATTCCTGTGATTTACTGTGATCTTATTCCTGTGATTTACTGTGATCTTATTCCTGAGATTTACTGTGATCTTATTCCTGTGATTTACTGTGATCTTATTCCTGTGGTTTCCTGTGATCTTATTCCTGAGATTTACTGTGATCTTATTCCTGTGATTTACTGTGATCTTATTCCTGTGATTTACTGTGATCTTATTCCTGTGATTTCCTGTGATCTTATTCCTGTGATTTACTGTGATCTTATTCCTGAGATTTACTGTGATCTTATCCCTGTGATTTACTGTGATCTTATCCCTGTGATTTACTGTGATCTTATTCCTGTGATTTACTCTGACTTTATTCCTGTGATTTAGTCTGATCTTATCCCTGTGATTTACTGTGATCTTATTCCTGTGATTTACTGTGATCTTATTCCTGTGATTTACTGTGATCTTATCCCTGTGATTTACTGTGATCTTATCCCTGTGATTTACTGTGATCTTATTCCTGTGATTTACTGTGATCTTATTCCTGTGATTTACTGTGATCTTATCCCTGTGATTTACTGTGATCTTATCCCTGAGATTTACTGTGATCTTATTCCTGTGATTTACTGTGATCTTATTCCTGTGATTTACTGCGATCTTATTCCTGTGATTTACTGTAATCTTATTCCTGTGATTTACTGTGATCTTATTCCTGAGATTTACTGTGATCTTATTCCTGTGATTTACTGTGATCTTATTCCTGAGATTTACTGTGATCTTATTCCTGTGATTTACTGTGATCTTATCCCTGTGATTTACTGTGATCTTATCCCTGTGATTTCCTGCTGTCCAGTTACAGTGACTGTGCCATAAAACTCCTTTTTATTTCCCACGGCCCACAGAGGAGGTTTAAAGCACAATTGAACCTCACTGACCCTGATCTATAACTCAGCACTGGAGGGTCTGGTTGGAGGAGAATCACTAAATCAGCTGCATCGTTTAAACTGTCACCAGCGGTGAGATTATTCAGGGCTCATCGTTATCACAAAGAAACAAACCGAAGGACAAGTCCTGCAGAGCCCAGGGAACACTGTCTGGAGGGAGTGATACTCTCTCACCCCTAGCCCAGGGAACACTGTCTGGAGGGAGTGATACTCTCTCACCCCTAGAGCCCAGGTATCACTGTCCGGAGGGAGTGACTCTCTCACCCCTAGCCCAGGGAACACTGTCTGGAGGGAGTGATACTCTCTCACCCCTCGCCCAGGGAACACTGTCTGGAGGGAGTGATACTCTTTCACCCCTAGCCCAGGGAACACTGTCTGGAGGGAGTGATACTCTCTCACCCCTAGCCCAGGGAACACTGTCTGGAGGGAGTGATACTCTCTCACCCCTAGCCCAGGGAACACTGTCTGGAGGGAGTGATACTCTCTCACCCCTGGAGCCCAGGGAACACTGTCTGGAGGGAGTGATACTCTCTCACCCCTAGCCCAGGGAACACTGTCTGGAGGGAGTGATACTCTCTCACCCCTAGAGCCCAGGGAACACTGTCTGGAGGGAGTGATACTCTCTCACCCCTAGCCCAGGGAACACTGTCTGGAGGGAGTGATACACTCTCACCCCTCGCCCAGGGAACACTGCCATGAAGATCACTGCAACCAATACCACAAAGATAGACAACAGAATGAGTTTTGATCCAATGATCATACAGATTCTGTGAGTGCTGTTTCTATGGAGCAATGAGTTGTGTCCACAGAAATGTGGTGATCACATTGAGCCGTCAAACATGAATTCTACCTCCTGATAGGCTGCTCAGGTCGCTTTGAAATCAGACCTTTGGTAAAGGAATTCTGGGAGCAATATTTGAAATCGAACCGGAACAAAATTAGGTCTCGATCGAAATCCAATCAGAACTTCTCCTGATTCAGTAAAATTGTACGTTTCATCACACAAAGGATAAATACTCTCACGGTGTTTAATGACCTTCCCACCGCCTCATTCCCAGAGAGAAATCCCAAATTGCCCCAACTATTAACACCTGGAATGATTTGCTGAAACGGGGAACTTAAACCAATGGAAATGCTGAGCTGTCCAATGTTCTGTAATCACCTCTCGGTCTCCTGACCCACTCTCAATACACCGAGTGTTCATTATAACAGGAATAATTGACCATCGAGGGACCGCACTGTAAGGGGCATCTAACGCTGATTATTGGAGCATATTTGATATTATCCACTCACACACAGCAGGTTTATATTGACCAAGAGTGAGGGGCAGGCAGAGTATGTCCACAGTCTCCCCACCCAGTGGGAGTGGGGGATGGGCTGCTGCTCCCTCCCCTTTCCTCCAATACTCGGTCATTAACCGTTCCTAATGAACCAGCTCCCTCTCAGCACAAGGTTCTGTACTTTGGGAGTCTGGAGACAGAAACTGTGGGTCACTCACAATGAATCTCAGCAACAAAACACACAGAACATTCAACGCTGTGTAGACAGAGAATTGATATTTGTCTCACTGCTAAACGGTTAATGGTTCTTCAGTTCAACATATTCAAAGAATAATTAATAATGTTTAAACATTAATGAAAGGCAGAAACTGTACTGAACATTCAAAGGGAGACAGGAAGGAATTGGAGCAAAGAAGAAAGAGAGAATTTGTATTTATTTAACGCCTTAAACCACCTCAGGATGTCCCAAATCACTTTACACCTAATGAAATACTGTTTGAAGTGTGGTCACTGTTGTGATTTTGGAAGCGCAGCAGACAATTTGCGCACAGCAAGATCCCACAAACAGCAATGAAATAAATGAATGGACATTCGGTCTTTCAGTGATGTTGGTTGAGGGATAAATATTTTTCAGGTCACCGGGGAGAACTCCCCTGCTCTTCTTCAAGTATTAACCATAGAATCTTTTATATCCTCCGATAGAGCAGCACTCACTCCCTCACTACTGACCCTCCAACAATGCAGCACTCCTTCAGTACTGACCCTCCAACAGTGCGCACTCCCTCAGTACTGCCCCTCCGACAGTGCAGCACTCCCTCAGTACTGACCCTCCGACAGTGCAGCACTCCCTCAGTACTGCCCCTCCGACAGTGCAGCACTCCCTCAGTACTGCCCCTCCGACAGTGCAGCACTCCCTCAGTACTGACCCACCAACAGTGCAGCACTCCCTCAGTACTGCCCCTCCGACACTGCAACACTCCCTCAGTACTGCCCCTCCGACAGTGCAGCACCCCCTCAGTACTGACCCTCCGACAGTGCAGCACTCCCTCAGTTCTGCCACTCTGACACTGCAACACTCCCTCAGTACTGCCCCTCTGACACTGCAACACTCCCTCAGTACTGACCCTCCAACAGTGCAGCACTCCCTCAGTACTGCCCCTCCGACACTGCAACACTCCCTCAGTACTGACCCTCCGACAGTGCAGCACTCCCTCAGTACTGCCCCTCCGACAGTGCAGCACTCCCTCAGTACTGCCCCTCCGACAGTGCAGCACTCCCTCAGTACTGCCCCTCCGACAGTGCAGCACCCCCTCAGTACTGACCCTCCGACAGTGCAGCACTCCCTCAGTTCTGCCACTCTGACACTGCAACACTCCCTCAGTACTGCCCCTCCGACACTGCAACACTCCCTCAGTACTGACCCTCCAACAGTGCAGCACTCCCTCAGTACTGACCCTCCGACACTGCAACACTCCCTCAGTATTGCACTGGGAGCGTTGGCCTGGATTTTGTCCTCGAGTCTCTGGAGTGGGACTTGACCCCATGACCTTCTGAGCCAGAGGTGAGAGTTCTGCCCACTGAGCCACGACTGACAATCGGGCCCCTCCTGTTTGGATCCTTCATTCATCCTTCCCCTTTTATATGGACCTCGATCTCAAACATTGGGGGGGAGGGAATGATAGTTTCATGATTTCTATGTTTTGATTTAATCCAGACTTCGCAAAATATTGAATTAATGAATCACATTTTCCCGAAGATTCCATTCCTAATTTAGAATCCGGACAGCCGGATGATTCCACTCGTGAATCCCATTCATTGGTCTCGGGATCAATGAACAAACCTTCCCCTCTTCTCATAGTCTGAGGGAAATGGAACAGAATAAGGAAAGAAAATGCGTGAATGAACACCTGGTGTTCCAGGAAATAACTCAGGCACGGTCAGTACATGAAGAGGCCGGGGACAGGGGATAAAACAAGACCAGGGGCTGATCGAATCGAGGGGATTCAAAGGATTAAAGGATTCGATAGGGGAGATAGAGAGAAACTATTTCCTCTGGTGGGAGAGTCCAGAACAAGGGGGAATAATCTTCAAATTAGAGCTTGGCCGTTCAGGGGTGATGTCAGGAAGCATTTCTTCACACAAAGGGGAGTGGAAATCTGGAACTCTCTTCCCCCAAAAAGCTGTTGAGGCTGGGGGTCAATTGGAAATTTCAAAACTGAGATCAATACATTTTTTTCAGGCAAGGGTATTGAGGGTTACTGAACCAAGGCGGGTAAATGGAGTTACGATACAGATCAGCCATGATCTAATTGAATGGTGGAACAGGCTGGAGGGACTGAATGGCCTCCTCCTGTTCCTATGAATGGGGGAACAGGCTCGATGGGCTGAATGGCCTCCTCCTGTTCCTATTTCCTGGACTGTCCAACACTCCCTGCTGAAATGGCAGGTGACGGGTGTAAAACAGGAACTAATGGAACCGCAAACCTCTCTCACTCATTTCACAAAGCCTCATTTCTCCACAAGGCACAGATTTGAGCCTCGAATCGTCACAGCCCGTTCCCATGGGGTGGGATTCGGGAGTTTGACTCCCTGAAGATCAGGGGACACCACCCCAGGAACTGGCCGTCCTTAATCCATCACTGACACTGCTATCGGCCGCTCCTGATCTCACCCAGTCTGGACAGATTAGATTAGTCGCTCTCAGTCCTTTCAAGGTGTCAGCAAGGAGACTCGCAAGAAGAAAGTATCTGGAGGTCGGCAGTGACTGTGAGATTTCCCAGGAGAAGGACAGACACGGACACAATCGCTGAACAGAACCAGCGGCAGTGAAAGGAGAGACAGACTCGCTGAGGGGCACAGAGCAGGGTTTAATTCCCCTCTCACTGCCCAGGCTCTGAATACAGGCAGCGTTTGCTGTTTGTACTTCCCCCCAAATCTCATTTACAGTTTGTGGATCAAACCCCCATCTCCATTTCCAAACCCCCATCTCCATTTCCAAACCCCCATCTCCAATTCCAAACCCCCATCTCCATTTCCAAACCCCCATCTCCATTTCCAAACCTCCATCTCCATTTCCAAACCTCCATCTCCATTTCCAAACCCCCATCTCCATTTCCAAACCCCCATCTCCATTTCCAAACCCCCATCTCCATTTCCAAACCCCCTTCTCCATTTCCAAACCCCCATCTCCATTTCCAAACCCCCATCTCCATTTCCAAACCCCCATCTCCATTTCCAAACCCCCATCTCCATTTCCAAACCCCCATCTCCATTTCCAAACCTCCATCTCCATTTCCAAACCCCCATCTCCATTTCCAAACCCCCATCTCCATTTCCAAACCCCCATCTCCATTTCCAAACCCCCATCTCCATTTCCAAACCCCCATCTCATCGACAGGCAGGAAATAAGAATTGAGGATTGATGTGGTCCCGATTTACAGGCACCGAGTGACACCGGGCACTCAGAGAGAAATCATTATCGGAGCCACTGAAATCCGGGTGTAAAATCCGGGCGGGGAGTTCACTTCCACAACTGCTCACAACATTTGTAACTGGAAGTCTCGTCTTCCTGGGAATCTGTCCCCTTAAATCCCCGAGAAGGAAATAATCTCACTCAATGATTCTTTTTCACAGAGACTTTCCTGCAGGTTAAATATTGACCATGTGTGGTTAGTGAATACAATTCTACACAAAGCCCCATCAGAAATAGGCAGGAGAATTCTCTTCCGAGTAATAACATAATCGGACAGCACAGAAGGAGGCCATTCATCCCATCGTGCCTGTGCTGGCTCTTTAATTAATATTAGACACTGTGTTTAGTGATGTGCTGTGGTTTGATATTCTAATACCCAATAGGGGATAAACTCAGTGTCAGCCGTGTCTCAGTGGGCAGCTCTCTCGCCTCTGAGTCAGAAGGTCATCGGTTCAAGTCTCACTCCAGGGACTTCAGAACATAATCCAGGCCGACACTCCCAGTGCAGTACTGAGGGAGTGCTGCACTGTCGGAGGGTCAGTCCTGAGGGAGTGCTGCACTGTCGGAGGGTCAGTACTGAGGGAGTGCTGCACTGTCGGAGGGTCAGTACTGAGGGAGTGCTGCACTGTCGGAGGGTCAGTGCTGAGGGAGTGCAACACTGTCGGAGGGTCAGTACTGAGGGAGTGCAACACTGTCGGAGGGTCAGTACTGAGGGAGTGCTGCACTGTCGGAGGGTCAGTACTGAGGGAGTGCAACACTGTCGGAGGGTCAGTACTGAGGGAGTGCAACACTGTCGGAGGGTCAGTACTGAGGGAGTGCTGCACTGTCGGAGGGTCAGTACTGAGGGAGTGCAACACTGTCGGAGGGTCAGTACTGAGGGAGTGCTGCACTGTCGGAGGGTCAGTACTGAGGGAGTGCAACACTGTCGGAGGGTCAGTACTGAGGGAGTGCTGCACTGTCGGAGGGTCAGTACTGAGGGAGTGCAGCACTGTCGGAGGGTCAGTACTGAGGGAGTGCAACACTGTCGGAGGGTCAGTACTGAGGGAGTGCTGCACTGTCGGAGGGTCAGTACTGAGGGAGTGCTGCACTGTCGGAGGGTCAGTACTGAGGGAGTGCAGCACTGTCGGAGGGTCAGTACTGAGGGAGTGCTGCACTGTCGGAGGGTCAGTACTGAGGGAGTGCAGCACTGTCGGAGGGTCAGTACTGAGGGAGTGCAGCACTGTCGGAGGGTCAGTACTGAGGGAGTGCAGCACTGTCGGAGGGTCAGTACTGAGGGAGTGCTGCACTGTCGGAGGGTCAGTACTGAGGGAGTGCTGCACTGTCGGAGGGTCAGTACTGAGAGAGTGCTGCACTGTCGGAGGGTCAGTACTGAGGGAGTGCAGCACTGTCGGAGGGTCAGTACTGAGGGAGTGCTGCACTGTCGGAGGGTCAGTACTGAGGGAGTGCTGCACTGTCGGAGGGTCAGTACTGAGGGAGTGCTGCACTGTCGGAGGGTCAGTACTGAGGGAGTGCTGCACTGTCGGAGGGTCAGTACTGAGGGAGTGCTGCACTGTCGGAGGTGTCATCTTTTTTAATGAGATGTTAAACCGAGGCCCCGTCTGCCTTCTCAGACGGATCCAGACGATCCCATGGCTCCATTCGAAGAAGTGCAGGGGAGTTCCCCCTCGTGTCATCACTAAAATGGATGATCTGGTCATTATCTCATTTCTATTTATGGGATCTTGCTGTGCGTAAATTGGCTGCTGTATTTCCCACATGACAACAGTGACCACACTTCAAAAATACTTCATTGACTGTAAAGCACTTTGGGCCGTCCTGAAGTTGTGAAAGACGCGAAATAAATACAAGTCTTTCTACTTTCCAACACTCCCATCGGGTGTAACGGGGAGTTGTGACGATGCTGCTGACTGGGATAGACCCACCATCAGATTCCACAAATTCACAGGAGGGAGAGAAGGGGGGGGGGAGAGACAGGGGAGAGAGAGAGAGAGAGAGGACAGAGAGGGGAGAGAGAGGAGAGACTTCCCCTCACTGGTCAGGTGTCCGTGGGCCCTGAGTTCTGAAACAGTCCGATCTCCTGCTGCTGTTTTGCCGATCGCTCTGTCATGAGGTCCTGAACTCTCCTCGTTTCCCCTCAAGGGATCTTTCAGTGAAGGAGAGAGAGAGAGAGGAGAGAGAGGCAGGGAGAGAGAGGGATAGAGCGAGAGAGAGAGAGAGAAGAGAGAGAGAGAATGAGAGGGGGAGGAGAGAGAGAGAGAGAGAGGGAACGGGGGAGGAGCTGCAGGAAAGTAAATGCTATTCCCCCCGAGACCCTTCACAAGACGGGAGGGCTGGGGGTGAGGAGGTGCTTTCTGTTTGGGAGGTTCCCAGAGCCGAGAGTGAATGTGACACAAGTCACTTTCTCCACAGTCGCTGCCTCTCGCTCCCTCTCATTCTCAGTCTTCACCACAGCACCTTGATCCTGGGTTTATTGATCAATCTTTGATTGGGCTGCAATGAATAATTCAAGCTGTGGGCGACAGGCTGCCTGGGTGTGTGAGGAGTGAGAGGGGGTTCCCGTGTAACCTGCTGCCTGTCTCTGCTCCCGTTATCAAGCCTTTTCTTTCCTTCTGGTCTCTCGCAGATGCTCATTAAAGGGTCTGTGTTCATTGGCCAGTGATGGGCGAATGATGACCTGTGGGGACAGATTGTCTTTCTCGGATTTCCATCGAACTGACTGAGTCCCAGTGAAAGCAAAACAACAACTGGCATTTATACAGCGGCTTTAACCGAGTAAAACGGCCCAAGGCGCTTCACAGGAGAGTAAATCAGACAAAAATTAACACCGAGACACATAAGGAGATATTAGGACAGGAGATCAAAAGCTTGGTCAAAGAGGTGGATTTTAAGGAGTGTCTTAAAAGAGGAAGAGAGAGGGGGAGAGGCGGAGAGGGTTAGGGAGGGAATTCCAGAGCTCAGGGTCGAGACAGCCAAAGGCACGGCCGCCAATGATGGGGCGAAGGGAATGGGGGATGGACAAGAGGCCAGAATTAGAGGAATTGGGTGTAGGGCTGGAGGGGGTTACAGAGAGAGGGAGGGGTGTAGGGCTGGAGGGGGTTACAGAGATAGGGAGGGGTGTAGGGCTGGAGGAGGTTACAGAGATAGGGAGGGGTGTTGGGCTGGAGGGGGTTACAGAGCTAGGGAGGGGTGTAGGGCTGGAGGGGGTTACAGAGATAGGGAGGGGTGTTGGGCTGGAGGGGGGTTACAGAGATAGGGAGGGGTGGGGTTACTGAAGGGTTATTTCTGTACCCCTGGTTCTGGTCGATCCCTCTCCCTCACTCGAGTGTTGTGCTCACAGTTGATCCCTCAGGTTGCACTGATCCCCGAGACTGAGGGAGGGAACAGGAGTCACTAATGATCGTCTATAATCACATTGGACAGAGACAGAGGGATAGGAGCAGGTGAGAAGGGCTGAAAAACACAGTCACAAACTGTAACTGATCTGGGTGAGTGACCGTGAGCAAGTCCATTAACGGGAGGGATAAATGGTGTGGGAAATAAATGGGAACAAGTGGAGAGCGAGCGGCAGTGAGTTGGAAAAGGCAGCCTGAAGCTTCGCACCAACTCGGTGCTGGGCTGAGCTCAGTGCCGGTAACACCAGCTCATCTGCTCATTATCTCAGTGCTGTTTGTGGGAGCTTGCTGTGCATAAAATGGCTGCCGCGTTTGCCCGTGTTTAACGGCACTTCAGAGTAACTCAGTGCGTGTGAGTATTCTGGGATGTTCCGAGGGAGGTGATAATCTGCTGGATAAATTCAGGTCTGTCTTTGTCTCTGAAGAGAAGCAGATTTGCTGAACATTTTTATTCATGAATGAAGACAGCGAGATTTAACCCTCTCCTCTCCAGGACCTTCCAGAACCTTCCACTCCTGGACACTGATACTCTGCTTTGGGCTGTTGTGGTGGGAGAAGGTTCAGGGCCTTTTGTTAATGCCCCGTCCTCACTGTAAACAGCCCATCGGGACTGAAAACAAGATCTAAAAACCAATCGATCTCCATGGAGAGTTGCGTTCCGCAGGATGTGTTACAGACCAGGCCTCGTGTTTAGCTCCCAGTGACTCACTATTTACCCCGTTTAACATATTCAGCTTTCCATTAGTTTCTAGCCCCACAGTACAGCTCCCTTTATATTGAGTTGTTTTTAAGCAGGGTCAGAATGTCACGTCACTCCACATCAGACAAGAGACACGAGATTTCCATCCAAACCGGGACGGGTTAGTGTCGGACTCCGCAAGTGTAGGACAGAGCGTTCAGTCTGGGAGTTCCAGAGACCCTGAACAGAAATCCCCCATTCAATCAGATCACGTCTGATCTGTACCTCAATCCCATTCACCCTCCTTTGCTCCGTATCCCTCGATACCCTCACCCAACAAAAATCTATCGATCTCAGTCTTGAAAGCTCCAATTGACCCCCAGCATCCACAGCCTTTTGGGGGAGAGAGTTCCAGATTTCCACTCCCCTTTGTGTGAAGAAATGCTTCCTGACATCACCCCTGAACGGCCAAGCTCGAATTTTAAGATTATTCCCCCTTGTTCTGGACTCTCCCACCAGAGGAAATAGTTTCTCTCGATCGACCCTATCAAATCCTTTAATCATCTCAAACATTTTAATATTTCCTACATTCCAACAGTGA
Organism: Heptranchias perlo; assembly: GCF_035084215.1. Taxonomy (NCBI): domain Eukaryota; kingdom Metazoa; phylum Chordata; class Chondrichthyes; order Hexanchiformes; family Hexanchidae; genus Heptranchias; species Heptranchias perlo. The sequence continues at coordinate 7,060 of NW_027138981.1, read as the reverse complement.
CTACACTTCAAAAGTACTTCATTGGCTGGAAAGCGCTTTGGGACGTCCTGAGGTGGTGAAAGGTGTTATAGAAATGCAAGTCTTTCTTTCTTCCTTCCTTTAGATCACCCCTGAATCTTCTAAACTCGAGGGAATACAAGTCTAGTCTATGCAACCTGTCCTTATAATTTAACCCTTTAATCCCCAGTATCATTCTGGTGAATCTGTGCTGCTCCCCCTCCAGGGCCAATATATCCTTCCTGAGGTGCGGTGCCCAGAACTGAACCCAGTCTCCAGATGTGGTCTGACCAGAGCTCTGTACAGCTGGAACATCACTTCCTCCCCTTTGTATTCCAGCCCCCGAGAAAAAGGCCAACATTCTATTAGTCGTTGAGAGACTCGAGTCCTGGTCAAACCACAGTCAGGAATCGGATCAGGCCCTTTAATCACCCACTGGTGTCGCACATGAACTCCACATAATGGACAAACCAGTGATAAATGATTCAAGGAGCTAGAGCTTAGTGTTTAAAGATCGACGGAGCCCGAGAGAGAGAGAGACAGAGACAGAGTGAGAGAGAGAGAGAGACAGAGAGAGAGAGAGAGAGAGACAGAGTGAGAGAGAGAGAGAGACAGAGAGAGAGAGAGAGACAGAGTGAGAGAGAGAGAGAGACAGAGAGAGAGAGAGAGAGAGAGACAGAGTGAGAGAGACAGAGAGACAGAGAGAGAGAGAGAGACAGAGACAGAGTGGGAGAGAGAGAGAGACAGAGAGAGGGGGGCCCAGAAACAGTGTCCAGTAATGGAGGACTCAAAACACTTCGCAGTAATGGGGGCCTTGAAACACTTCGCAGTAATGGGGGCCTTGAAACAGTTTGCAGTAATGGGGGCCTCGAAACACTTCGCAGTAATGGGGGCCTTGAAACAGTTTGCAGTAATGGGGGCCTTGAAACAGTTTGCAGTAATGGGGGCCTCGAAACACTTCGCAGTAATGGGGGCCTTGAAACAGTTTGCAGTAATGGGGGCCTTGAAACAGTTTGCAGTAATGGGGGCCTCGAAACACTTCGCAGTAATGGGGGCCTTGAAACAGTTTGCAGTAATGGGGGCCTTGAAACAGTTTGCAGTAATGGGGGCCTTGAAACAGTTTGCAGTAATGGGGGCCTCGAAACAGTTTGCAGTAATGGGGGCCTCGAAACAGTTTGCAGTAATGGGTTCCTGCTGCTTCATTGAGAGGCTTCGATCGGCCATCTTCTCGCTCTGAACCTGTTGCTCAAACACTGGGGCAGAGAAACTGGATCGAGCTCTGCCTGATTTATAGACATAAAACGGGCGCCTCAGGGTCCAACATGGCGGGTGTTCTGCACACGCTCATTCCGAGCCGCCCTGAAACAGGCATTCGGACTTTTACGGACGCAAAATGTCTCAGGGCAGCCCGATTTTACAAAGGGGGCCTAAAATGGGCATCAGGACCCCAACTTACATAAACAAAAGACCCAACGTTCATTTCAGGCACAATCCTGGACGCCTCTTCTTTGCCTTTTCCAATATGGCGGCCGGCGCACTTCCGGCGTGTAATGAGCGTGCCCTGCCCGCCATATTGGATGTTTAGGGGCACATTTTGGGCCTGAAATCCGGGCGTGTCTCCATCGAATGTCCAGGCGGTGTTGTGAGGGGTGAGGGGACAGAGAAACAGGAGAATGAGGAAACAGTCGGAGGCGGGAGGATTCCCAGATTCACCTCACGCCGTGTGGAGACAAATTACATCCCAACGCTGCCATCTGTCAGAGTGAATTATCCCGGCCTTGCTTCAGGACCCAGTTACAACAAAGATTTCTCCAGCTGACTATTTCCAGATTCTTATTATTTCCGGCAAAACACTGAAATCGCAATAAGAAAAAAGACACATTTCTGAGCAGAAAATCGGATTATTCTGTGACTTAAACCATCACAACCTGCCCTCTCGACATTGTTCAAACGGTAGATTCAATGTTACGAGGGGAGCAGGAGTTAGTACAACACAGACTCTGGACTTTCTCCCACAAATTTCTGCCAATTACTGGACGTGACTTCAGTCTCCGAGAGCTCGTTAATCTTTATCGCAGCTCTCACACGTCCACTGACCGTCAACCAGCTCCTTGTGTCAGGTGTGGCTCAGTGGGTAGAACTCTCACCTCTGAGTCAGAAGGTCATGGGGTCAAATCCCACTCCAGAGACTTGCAGTAACTGGGTCCTGAACCAATGGTTAATAATAACCAGATAATCTGTTTTAGTGATGTTGGGTGTGTCGATCGGAGAGTGAGTGCAACGATCAGTGAGTGAGTGTGGCGGTTGGTGAGTGAGTGTGTCAATCGGAGGGTGAGTGTGGCGGTCGGTGAGTGAGTGTGGCGATCGTGTCAATCGGAGGGTGAGTGTGACGGTCGGTGAGTGAGTGTGACGATCGGTGAGTGAGTGAGTGTGTCGGTCGGTGAGTGAGTGTGACGATCGGTGAGTGTGACGATCGGTGAGTGTGACGGTCGGTGAGTGAGTGTGGCGATCGTGTCAATCGGAGGGTGAGTGTGACGATCGGTGAGTGAGTGTGACGATCGGTGAGTGTGATGGTCGGTGAGTGAGTGTGACGATCGGTGAGTGTGACGATCGGTGAGTGTGATGGTCGATGAGTGAGTGTGTCGGTCGGTGAGTGAGTGTGATGATCGGTGAGTGAGTGTGACGGTCGGTGAGTGTGACGATCGGTGAGTGTGATGGTCGATGAGTGAGTGTGACGGTCGGTGAGTGAGTGAGTGTGTCGGTCGGTGAGTGAGTGTGATGATCGGTGAGTGAGTGTGACGGTCGGTGAGTGTGACGATCGGTGAGTGTGACGGTCGGTTAGTGAGTGTGACGGTCGGTGAGTAACTGTGACGGTCGGTGAGTGTGTCGATCGGTGAGTCAGTGTGACGGTCGGTGAGTGAGTGTGACGGTCGGTGAGTGAGTGTGACGATCGGTGAGTGAGTGTGAGGGTGAGTGAGTGTGACGGTGAGTGAGTGTGACGGTCGGTGAGTGAGTGTGATGGTGAGTGAGTGTGACGGTGAGTGAGTGTGACGATCGGTGAGTGAGTGTGATGGTGAGTGAGTGTGACGATCGGTGAGTGAGTGTGATGGTGAGTGAGTGTGACGGTGAGTGAGTGTGATGGTCGATCGGTGAGTGTGACGATCGGTGAGTGAGTGTGACGATCGGTGAGTGAGTGTGATGGTGAGTGAGTGTGACGGTGAGTGAGTGTGACGGTCGATCGGTGAGTGTGACGGTCGGTGAGTCAGTGTGACGGTCGGTGAGTGAGTGTGACGATCGGTGAGTGAGTGTGTCGGTCGATCGGTGAGTGTGGTGATCGGTGAGTGAGTGTGTCGGTCGATCGGTGAGTGTGACGATCGGTGAGTGAGTGTGACGATCAGTGAGTGAGTGATGGTGAGTGAGTGTGACGATCGGTGAGTGAGTGTGTCGGTCGATCAGTGAGTGTGACGGTCGGTGAGTGAGTGTGACGATCGGTGAGTGAGTGTGGTGATCGGTGAGTGAGTGTGTCGGTCGATCAGTGAGTGTGACGATCGGTGAGTGAGTGTGACGATCAGTGAGTGAGTGATGGTGAGTGAGTGTGACGATCGGTGAGTGAGTGTGTCGGTCGATCAGTGAGTGTGACGGTCGGTGAGTGAGTGTGACGATCGGTGAGTGAGTGTGGTGATCAGTGAGTGAGTGTGACGATCGGTGAGTGAGTGTGACGATCGGTGAGTGAGTGTGTCGGTCGGTGAGTGAGTGTGATGATCGGTGAGTGAGTGTGACGGTCGGTGAGTGAGTGTGATGATCGGTGAGTGAGTGTGTCGGTCGGTGAGTGAGTGTGACGATCGGTGAGTGAGTGTGTCGTGTGACGGTCGGTGAGTGAGTGTGACGATCGGTGAGTGAGTGTGACGATCGGTGAGTGAGTGTGACGATCGGTGAGTGAGTGTGACGGTCGGTGAGTGAGTGTGACGATCGGTGAGTGAGTGTGTCGGTCGGTGAGTGAGTGTGACGATCGGTGAGTGAGTGTGACGATCGGTGAGTGAGTGTGACGATCGGTCGGGGACTGAGGGTGCAGGAACCGGGCAGAGGATAATATTTCCTCGCTGGGCCCGACATGTTTCTGTTCTCCAATCAGACGGGTTTGATCCCCTCGGGAGGCGGTCACAGAATAGAAAAGGTTCAGTGAAAGGTGAAGAGATGGATTTGAGACACCGCTGGTTGGGAATAGAATCTCTTTCAGATTTAATAGAAACAGAACAACTGGAGGCAATTGGATATCGAGAAAATTATTACTTTGGGCTCACACTGTGATTGGAGATTGAGGGATGATCTAATCGAGGTGTTTAAAATGATAAAAGGATTTGATAGGGTCGATAGAGAGAAACTATTTCCTCTGGTGGGAGAGTCCAGAACAAGGGGGAATAATCTTCAAATTAGAGCTCGGCCATTCAGGGGTGATGTCAGGAAGCATTTCTTCACACAAAGGGGAGTGGAAATCTGGAACTCTCTCCCCCAAAAGGCTGTGGATGCTGGGGGTCAATTGGAGCTTTCAAGACTGAGATCGATGGATTTTTGTTGGGTGAGGGTATCGAGGGATACGGAGCAAAGGCGGGTAAATGGGATTAAGATACAGATCAGACGTGATCTCATTGAATGGCGGAACAGGCTCGAGGGGCTGAATGGCCTCCTCCTGCTCCAATGTTCCAACTAATAGCAGGGAGGGTCGCAGAGTTAGACATTGGGCATTGTGTCGGGGCGGGGAATTTCAGACAAGGACATAAGAACATAAGAAATTGGAGCAGGAGTAGGCCAATCGGCCCCTCGAGCCTGCTCCGCCATTCAATAAGATCATGGCTGATCTGATCCCAACCACAAATCTAAAGAACACAAGAAGTCGGAGCAGGACCCGGCCACATAGCCCCTGGGCCCTCTCCGCCACCCACAGGGCATTGACCGATCCGAACTCAGCTTCATGTCCAATTTCCTGCCCGCTCCCCATAACCCCTAATTCCCTTTACTTCTAGGAAACTGTCTATTTCTGTTTTAAATTTATCTCATGATGTAGCTTCCACAGCTTCCTGGGGCAGCAAATTCCACAGACCTACCACCCTCTGAGTGAAGAAGTTTCTCCTCATCTCAGTTTTGAAAGAGCAGCCCCTTATTCTAAGATTATGCCCCCTAGTTCTAGTTTCACCCATCTTTGGGAACATCCTTACTGCATCCACCCGATCAAGACCCTTCACAATCTTATATGTTTCAATAAGACACCCCCAGATATCAGGGAAACAGCGATGGGCTGATCCCACAATCTTCAGGCTTCGAAACCCAAGCGTAGAATCACCTACTTCCTGATTTATCTCATCTTCTCTTTTCAATCTCACTCCTGTCGGGTATTGTGGGTCTCGGTTTCTCATAACGGAACGATCCCAATATCACAGCTCTGTTATGACATCGTGCAGCTCAGCAACAAGTCAACCAATACAGAGAGAGAAGCTTCGTCCCCGGTCTTTCATTTCAATAAAGGAAAATAATGACAATGGTCCATCAGTCTAGACTCATAGAATCAAACTGTACAGAAGGAGGCCACTCGGCCCATTGTGCCTGTGCCGGCTTTTTGCAGGAGCTGTCCAATTAGAGCCACCCCCCCTGTCGGAGTCGCTGCCTTTCAGCTGCTGGTTGGAGAGTTGATTAACGGAGGGAATGAGCTCATTTCTCCTCCATTGGTTGCAGTAAAGGTCACAGTGTGACCCTGTCAATCCAATCACCGGGTCCGTCTATAAATAATCCGCAGAATTCACCCCCCAAACATCACCCCCCCAAACATCACCCCCCAAACATCACCCCCCCAAACATCACCCCCCAAACATCACCCCCCCAAACATCACCCCCCAAACATCACCCCCCAAACATCACCCCCCCAAACATCACCCCCCCAAACATCACCCCCCCAAACATCAACCCCCAAACATCACCCCCCAAACATCACCCCCCAAACATCACCCCCCAAACATCACCCCCCAAACATCACCCCCCAAACATCACCCCCCCAAACATCACCCCCCCAAACATCAACCCCCAAACATCACCCCCCCAAACATCACCCCCCCAAACATCACCCCCCAAACATCACCCCCAAACATCACCCCCCAAACATCACCCCCCCAAACATCACCCCCCAAAATCACCCCAAACATCACCCCCCAAATATCACCCCCAAACATCACCCCCCAAACATCACCCCCCAAACATCACCCCCCAAACATCACCGTCACCCCAAACATCTCCCCCAAACATCACCGTCACCCCAAACATCACCCCCCCAAACATCACCGTCACCCCAAACATCAGCCCCCAAACATCACCCCCCAAACATCACCCCCCCCAAACATCACCGTCACCCCAAACATCACCCCCCCCAAACATCACTCCCCAAACATCACTCCCCAAACATCACCCCCCCAAACATCACCCCCAAACATCACCCCCCCAAACATCACCCCCCCAAACATCACCCCCCAAACATCACCCCCCAAACATCACCCCCCCAAACATCACCCCCCAAACATCACCCCCCAAACATCACCCCCCAAACATCACCCCCCAAACATCACCCCCCCAAACATCACCCCCAAACATCACCCCCCAAACATCACCCCCAAACATCACTCCCCAAACATCACTCCCCAAACATCACCCCCCAAACATCACCCCCCCAAACATCACCCCCCAAACATCACCGTCCCCCCAAACATCACCCCCCAAACATCACCCCCCCCAAACATCACCGTCCCAAACATCACCCCCCAAACATCACCCCCCCAAACATCACTGTCCCCCCAAACATCACCCCCCAAACATCACCCCCCAAACATCACCCCCCAAACATCACCCCCCAAACATCACCCCCCCAAACATCACCCCCCAAACATCACCCCCCAAACATCACCCCCCCAAACATCACCCCCCAAACATCACCCCCCCAAACATCACCCCCCAAACATCACCCCCCCAAACATCACTCCCCAAACATCACCCCCCCAAACATCACCGCCCAAACATCACCCCC
>NW_027138980.1:635000-836361 GCF_035084215.1 Heptranchias perlo | reverse complement strand
GGCAGAGTGAGAGAGTGGGTGAGGGGCAGAGGGAGAGAGTGAGCGAGGGGCAGAGGGAGAGGGTGAGCGAGGGCCAGAGGGAGAGAGTGAGCGAGGGGCAGAGGGAGAGGGTGAGTGAGGGGCAGAGGGAGAGGGTGAGTGAGGGGCAGAGGGAGAGGGTGAGTGAGGGTCAGAGAGAGAGGGTGAGTGAGGAGCAGAGGGAGAGAGTGAGTGAGGGGCAGAGGGAGATGTTGAGTGAGGGGCAGAGGGAGAGGGTGAGTGAGGGGCAGAGGGAGAGGGTGAGTGAGGGACAGAGGGAGAGGTTGAGTGAGGGGTAGAGGGAGAGGGTGAGTCAGGGGCAGATGGAGAGAGTGAGTGAGGGGCAGAGGGAGATGGTGAGTGAGGGGCAGAGGGACAGGGTGAGCGAGGGCAGAGGCAGAGAGTGAGCGAGGGGCAGAGGGAGAGAGTGAGCGAGAGGCAGAGGGAGAGACTGAGTCAGGGGCAGAGGGAGATGGTGAGTGAGGGGCAGAGGGAGAGAGTGAACGAGGTGCAGAGGCAGAGAGTGAGCGAGGGGCAGAGGCAGAAAGTGAGCGAGGGGCAGAGGCAGAGAGTGAGCGAGGGGCAGAGGGAGAGACTGAGGGAGGGGCAGAGGGAGAGGGTGAGCGAGGGGCAAAGGGAGAGGGTGAAGGAGGGGCAGAGGGAGAGGTTGAGCGAGGGGCAGAGGGAGAGAGTGAGTGAGGGGCAGAGGGAGAGAGTGAGGGAGGGGCAGAGGCAGATGGTGGATGAGGGGCAGAGGGAGAGAGTGAGGGAGGGGCAGAGGGCGAGGGTGAGCGAGGGGCAGTGGGAGAGGTTAGAGCGAGGGGCAGAGGGAGAGGGTGAGCGAGGGGCAGAGGGAGAGAGTGAGCGAGGGGCAGATGGAGAGGGTGACTGAGCGTCAGAGGGACAGGTTGAGTGAGGGGCAGAGGGAGAGGTTGAGTGAGGGGCAGAGGGAGAGGGTGAGTGAGGGGCAGAGGGAGAGGGTGAGTGAGCGACAGACGGAGAGGGTGAGTGACGCGCAGAGGAAGAGGGTGAGTGAGGGGCATTGGGACAGAGTGAGTGAGGGGCAGAGGGAGATGGTGAGTGAGGGGCAGAGGGAGAGGGTGAGTGAGGGGCAAAGGGAGAGGGTGAGTGAGGGGCAGAGGGAGAGAGTGAGTGAGGGGCAGAGGGAGAGAGTGAGGGAGTGGCAGAGGCAGATGGTGAGTGAGGGGCAGAGGGAGAGAGTGAGGGATGGGCAGAGGGCGAGAGTGAGCGAGGGGCAGTGGGAGAGGTTAGAGCGAGGGGCAGACGGAGAGGGTGAGCGAGGGACAGAGGGAGAGGGTGAGCGAGGGGCAGATGGAGAGGGTGAGTGAGGGTCAGATGGAGAGGGTGAGTGAGGGTCAGAGGGAGAGGTTGAGCGAGGGGCAGAGGGAGAGGGTGAGTGAGGTGCAGAGGGAGAGGTTGAGTGAAGGGCAGAGGGAGATGGTGAGTGAGGGGCAGAGGGAGAGGGTGAGTGAGGGACAGAGGGAGAGGTTGAGTGAGGGGTAGAGGGAGAGGGTGAGTCAGGGGCAGATGGAGAGAGTGAGTGAGGGGCAGAGGGAGATGGTGAGTGAGGAGCAGAGGGACAGGGTGAGCGAGGGCAGAGGCAGTGAGTGAGCGAGGGGCAGAGGGAGAGAGTGAGCGAGAGGCAGAGGGAGAGACTGAGTGAGGGGCAGAGGGAGAGGGTGAGTGAGCGACAGACGGAGAGGGTGAGTGAGGCGCAGAGGGAGAGGGTGAGTGAGGGGCATTGGGACAGAGTGAGTGAGGGGCAGAGGGAGATGGTGAGTGAGGGGCAGAGGGAGAGGGTGAGTGAGGGGCAAAGGGAGAGGGTGAGTGAGGAGCAGAGGGAGAGAGTGAGTGAGGGGCAGAGGGAGATGTTGAGTGAGGGGCAGAGGGAGAGGGTGAGTGAGAGGCAGAGGCAGAGAGTGAGCGAGGGGCAGAGGGAGAGAGTGAGCGAGAGGCAGAGGGAGAGACTGAGTGAGGCGCAGAGGGAGAGGGTGAGTGAGGGGCATTGGGACAGAGTGAGTGAGGGGCAGAGGGAGATGGTGAGTGAGGGGCAGAGGGAGATGGTGAGTGAGGGGCAGAGGGAGAGGGTGAGTGAGGGGCAAAGGGAGAGGGTGAGTGAGGGGCAGAGGGAGAGAGTGAGCGAGGGGCAGAGGGAGAGGGTGAGTGAGGAGCAGAGGGAGAGAGTGAGTGAGGGGCAGAGGGAGATGTTGAGTGAGGGGCAGAGGGAGAGGGTGAGTGAGGGGCAGAGGCAGAGAGTGAGCGAGGGGCAGAGGGAGAGAGTGAGCGAGAGGCAGAGGGAGAGACTGAGTGAGGGGCAGATGGAGAGGGTGAGTGAGCGACAGACGGAGAGGGTGAGTGAGGCGCAGATGGAGAGGGTGAGTGAGGGGCATTGGGACAGAGTGAGTGAGGGGCAGAGGGAGATGGTGAGTGAGGGGCAGACGGAGTGGGTGAGTGAGAGGCAGAGGGAGATGGTGAGTGAGGGGCAGAGGGAGAGAGTGGGTGAGGGGCAGGGTGAGAGAGTGGGTGAGGGGCAGAGGGAGAGAGTGAGCGAGGGGCAGAGGGAGAGTGTGAGCGAGGGGCAGAGGGAGAGAGTGAGCGAGGGGCAGAGGGAGAGGGTGAGTGAGGGGCAGAGGGAGAGGGTGAGTGAGGGGCAGAGGGAGAGGGTGAGTGAGGGTCAGAGAGAGAGGGTGAGTGAGGAGCAGAGGGAGAGAGTGAGTGAGGGGCAGAGGGAGATGTTGAGTGAGGGGCAGAGGGAGAGGGTGAGTGAGGGGCAGAGGGAGAGGGTGAGTGAGGGACAGAGGGAGAGGTTGAGTGAGGGTCAGAGGGAGAGGTTGAGCGAGGGGCAGAGGGAGAGGGTGAGTGAGGGGCAGAGGGAGAGGTTGAGTGAAGGGCAGAGGGAGATGGTGAGTGAGGGGCAGAGGGAGAGGGTGAGTGAGGGGCAAAGGGAGAGGGTGAATGAGGGGCAGAGGGAGAGAGTGAGTGAGGGGCAGACGGAGTGGGTGAGTGAGAGGCAGAGGGAGATGGTGAGTGAGGGGCAGAGGGAGAGAGTGGGTGAGGGGCAGAGTGAGAGAGTGGGCGAGGGGCAGAGGGAGAGAGTGAGCGAGGGGCAGAGGGAGAGGTTGAGCGAGGGGCAGAGGGAGAGAGTGAGCGAGGGGCAGAGGGAGAGGGTGAGTGAGGGGCAGAGGGAGAGGGTGAGTGAGGGGCAGAGGGAGAGGGTGAGTGAGGGTCAGAGAGAGAGGGTGAGTGAGGAGCAGAGGGAGAGAGTGAGTGAGGGGCAGAGGGAGATGTTGAGTGAGGGGCAGAGGGAGAGTTTGAGTGAGGGGCAGAGGGAGAGGGTGAGTCAGGGGCAGATGGAGAGAGTGAGTGAGGGGCAGAGGGAGATGGTGAGTGAGGGGCAGAGGGACAGGGTGAGCGAGGGCAGAGGCAGAGAGTGAGCGAGGGGCAGAGGGAGAGAGTGAGCTAGAGGCAGAGGGAGAGACTGAGTGAGGGGCAGAGGGAGATGGTGAGTGAGGGGCAGAGGGAGAGTTTGAGTGAGGGGCAGAGCTGGAGGGTGAGTGAGGGACAGAGGGAGAGGTTGAGTGAGGGGTAGAGGGAGAGCGTGAGTCAGGGGCAGATGGAGAGAGTGAGTGAGGGGCAGAGGGAGATGGTGAGTGAGGAGCAGAGGGACAGGGTGAGTGAGGGCAGAGGCAGAGAGTGAGCGAGGGGCAGAGGGAGAGAGTGAGCGAGAGGCAGAGGGAGAGACTGAGTGAGGGGCAGAGGGAGAGGGTGAGTGAGCGACAGACGGAGAGGGTGAGTGAGGCGCAGAGGGAGAGGGTGAGTGAGGGGCATTGGGACAGAGTGAGTGAGGGGCAGAGGGAGATGGTGAGTGAGGGGCAGAGGGAGAGGGTGAGTGAGGGGCAAAGGGAGAGGGTGAGTGAGGGGCAGAGGGAGAGAGTGAGTGAGGGGCAGACGGAGTGGGTGAGTGAGAGGCAGAGGGAGATGGTGAGTGAGGGGCAGAGGGAGAGAGTGGGTGAGGGGCAGAGTGAGAGAGTGGGTGAGGGGCAGAGGGAGAGAGTGAGCGAGGGGCAGAGGGAGAGGGTGAGCGAGGGCCAGAGGGAGAGAGTGAGCGAGGGGCAGAGGGAGAGGGTGAGTGAGGGGCAGAGGGAGAGGGTGAGTGAGGGGCAGAGGGAGAGGGTGAGTGAGGGTCAGAGAGAGAGGGTGAGTGAGGAGCTGAGGGAGAGAGTGAGTGAGGGGCAGAGGGAGATGTTGAGTGAGGGGCAGAGGGAGAGGGTGAGTGAGGGGCAGAGGGAGAGGGTGAGTGAGGGACAGACGGAGAGGTTGAGTGAGGGGTAGAGGGAGAGGGTGAGTCAGGGGCAGATGGAGAGAGTGAGTGAGGGGCAGAGGGAGATGGTGAGTGAGGGGCAGAGGGACAGGGTGAGCGAGGGCAGAGGCAGAGAGTGAGCGAGGGGCAGAGGGAGAGAGTGAGCGAGAGGCAGAGGGAGAGACTGAGTCAGGGGCAGAGGGAGATGGTGAGTGAGGGGCAGAGGGAGAGAGTGAACGAGGTGCAGAGGCAGAGAGTGAGCGAGGGGCAGAGGCAGAAAGTGAGCGAGGGGCAGAGGCAGAGAGTGAGCGAGGGGCAGAGGGAGAGACTGAGGGAGGGGCAGAGGGAGAGGGTGAGCGAGGGGCAAAGGGAGAGGGTGAAGGAGGGGCAGAGGGAGAGGTTGAGCGAGGGGCAGAGGGAGAGAGTGAGTGAGGGGCAGAGGGAGAGAGTGAGGGAGGGGCAGAGGCAGATGGTGGATGAGGGGCAGAGGGAGAGAGTGAGGGAGGGGCAGAGGGCGAGGGTGAGCGAGGGGCAGTGGGAGAGGTTAGAGCGAGGGGCAGAGGGAGAGGGTGAGCGAGGGGCAGAGGGAGAGAGTGAGCGAGGGGCAGATGGAGAGGGTGACTGGGCGTCAGAGGGAGAGGTTGAGTGAGGGGCAGAGGGAGAGGTTGAGTGAGGGGCAGAGGGAGAGGGTGAGTGAGGGGCAGAGGGAGAGGGTGAGTGAGCGACAGACGGAGAGGGTGAGTGACGCGCAGAGGAAGAGGGTGAGTGAGGGGCATTGGGACAGAGTGAGTGAGGGGCAGAGGGAGATGGTGAGTGAGGGGCAGAGGGAGAGGGTGAGTGAGGGGCAAAGGGAGAGGGTGAGTGAGGGGCAGAGGGAGAGAGTGAGTGAGGGGAAGAGGGAGAGAGTGAGGGAGTGGCAGAGGCAGATGGTGAGTGAGGGGCAGAGGGAGAGAGTGAGGGATGGGCAGAGGGCGAGAGTGAGCGAGGGGCAGTGGGAGAGGTTAGAGCGAGGGGCAGACGGAGAGGGTGAGCGAGGGACAGAGGGAGAGGGTGAGCGAGGGGCAGATGGAGAGGGTGAGTGAGGGTCAGATGGAGAGGGTGAGTGAGGGTCAGAGGGAGAGGTTGAGCGAGGGGCAGAGGGAGAGGGTGAGTGAGGTGCAGAGGGAGAGGTTGAGTGAAGGGCAGAGGGAGATGGTGAGTGAGGGGCAGAGGGAGAGGGTGAGTGAGGGACAGAGGGAGAGGTTGAGTGAGGGGTAGAGGGAGAGGGTGAGTCAGGGGCAGATGGAGAGAGTGAGTGAGGGGCAGAGGGAGATGGTGAGTGAGGAGCAGAGGGACAGGGTGAGCGAGGGCAGAGGCAGAGAGTGAGCGAGGGGCAGAGGGAGAGAGTGAGCGAGAGGCAGAGGGAGAGACTGAGTGAGGGGCAGAGGGAGAGGGTGAGTGAGCGACAGACGGAGAGGGTGAGTGAGGCGCAGAGGGAGAGGGTGAGTGAGGGGCATTGGGACAGAGTGAGTGAGGGGCAGAGGGAGATGGTGAGTGAGGGGCAGAGGGAGAGGGTGAGTGAGGGGCAAAGGGAGAGGGTGAGTGAGGGGCAGAGGGAGAGAGTGAGCGAGGGGCAGAGGGAGAGGGTGAGTGAGGGGCAGAGGGAGAGGGTGAGTGAGGGGCAGAGGGAGAGAGTGGGTGAGGGGCAGAGTGAGAGAGTGGGTGAGGGGCAGAGGGAGAGAGTGAGCGAGGGGCAGAGGGAGAGGGTGAGCGAGGGCCAGAGGGAGAGAGTGAGCGAGGGGCAAAGGGAGAGGGTGAGTGAGGGGCAGAGGGAGAGAGTGGGTGAGGGGCAGAGTGAGAGAGTGGGTGAGGGGCAGAGGGAGAGAGTGAGCGAGGGGCAGAGGGAGAGTGTGAGCGAGGGGCAGAGGGAGAGAGTGAGCGAGGGGCAGAGGGAGAGGGTGAGTGAGGGGCAGAGGGAGAGGGTGAGTGAGGGTCAGAGAGAGAGGGTGAGTGAGGAGCAGAGGGAGAGAGTGAGTGAGGGGCAGAGGGAGATGTTGAGTGAGGGGCAGAGGGAGAGGGTGAGTGAGGGGCAGAGGGAGAGGGTGAGTGAGGGTCAGAGAGAGAGGGTGAGTGAGGAGCAGAGGGAGAGAGTGAGTGAGGGGCAGAGGGAGATGTTGAGTGAGGGGCAGAGGGAGAGGGTGAGTGAGGGGCAGAGGGAGAGGGTGAGTGAGGGACAGAGGGAGAGGTTGAGTGAGGGGTAGAGGGAGAGGGTGAGTCAGGGGCAGATGGAGAGAGTGAGTGAGGGGCAGAGAGAGATGGTGAGTGAGGGGCAGAGGGACAGGTTGAGCGAGGGCAGAGGCAGAGAGTGAGCGAGGGGCAGAGGGAGAGAGTGAGCGAGAGGCAGAGGGAGAGACTGAGTCAGGGGTAGAGGGAGATGGTGAGTGAGGGGCAGAGGGAGAGAGTGAACGAGGTGCAGAGGCAGAGAGTGAGCGAAGGGCAGAGGCAGAAAGTGAGCGAGGGGCAGAGGCAGAGAGTGAGCGAGGGGCAGAGGGAGAGACTGAGCGAGGGGCAGAGGGAGAGGGTGAGCGAGGGGCAAAGGGAGAGGGTGAAGGAGGGGCAGAGGGAGAGGTTGAGCGAGGGGCAGAGGGAGAGGTTGAGGGAGGGGCAGAGGGAGAGGGTGAGCGAGGAGCAGAGGGAAAGGGTGAGCGAGGGGCAGAGGGATAGGGTGAGCGAGGGGCAGAGGGAGAGGGTGAGTGAGGGGCAGAGGGAGATGGTGAGTGAGGGGCAGAGGGTGAGTGAGGGGAAGAGGGAGAGTGTGAGCGAGGGTCAGAGGGAGAGAGTCAGTGAGGGCAGAGGGAGAGAGTGAGGGAGGGGCAGAGGCAGATGGTGGATGAGGGGCAGAGGGAGAGAGTGAGGGAGGGGCAGAGGGCGAGGGTGAGCGAGGGGCAGTGGGAGAGGTTAGAGCGAGGGGCAGAGGGAGAGGGTGAGCGAGGGGCAGAGGGAGAGAGTGAGCGAGGGGCAGATGGAGAGGGTGACTGAGCGTCAGAGGGAGAGGTTGAGTGAGGGGCAGAGGGAGAGGTTGAGTGAGGGGCAGAGGGAGAGGGTGAGTGAGGGGCAGAGGGAGAGGGTGAGTGAGCGACAGACGGAGAGGGTGAGTGAGGCGCAGAGGAAGAGGGTGAGTGAGGGGCATTGGGACAGAGTGAGTGAGGGGCAGAGGGAGATGGTGAGTGAGGGGCAGAGGGAGAGGGTGAGTGAGGGGCAAAGGGAGAGGGTGAGTGAGGGGCAGAGGGAGAGAGTGAGTGAGGGGCAGAGGGAGAGAGTGAGGGAGTGGCAGAGGCAGATGGTGAGTGAGGGGCAGAGGGAGAGAGTGAGCGAGGGGCAGTGGGAGAGGTTAGAGCGAGGGGCAGACGGAGAGGGTGAGCGAGGGACAGAGGGAGAGGGTGAGCGAGGGGCAGATGGAGAGGGTGAGTGAGGGTCAGAGGGAGAGGGTGAGTGAGGGTCAGAGGGAGAGGTTGAGCGAGGGGCAGAGGGAGAGGGTGAGTGAGGGGCAGAGGGAGACGTTGAGTGAAGGGCAGAGGGAGATGGTGAGTGAGGGGCAGAGGGAGAGGGTGAGTGAGGGACAGAGGGAGAGGTTGAGTGAGGGGTAGAGGGAGAGGGTGAGTCAGGGGCAGATGGAGAGAGTGAGTGACGGCAGAGGGAGAGAGTGAGCGAGAGGCAGAGGGAGAGACTGAGTGAGGGGCAGAGGGAGAGGGTGAGTGAGGGGCATTGGGACAGAGTGAGTGAGGGGCAGAGGGAGATGGTGAGTGAGGGGCAGAGGGAGAGGGTGAGTGAGGGGCAAAGGGAGAGGGTGAGTGAGGGGCAGAGGGAGAGAGTGAGTGAGGGGCAGACGGAGTGGGTGAGGGGCAGAGTGAGAGAGTGGGTGAGGGGCAGAGGGAGAGAGTGAGCGAGGGGCAGAGGGAGAGTGTGAGCGAGGGGCAGAGGGAGAGAGTGAGCGAGGGGCAGAGGGAGAGGGTGAGTGAGGGGCAGAGGGAGAGGGTGAGTGAGGGGCAGAGGGAGAGGGTGAGTGAGGGGCAGAGGGAGAGGGTGAGTGAGGGGCAGAGGGAGAGGGTGAGTGAGGGTCAGAGAGAGAGGGTGAGTGAGGAGCAGAGGGAGAGAGTGAGTGAGGGGCAGAGGGAGATGTTGAGTGAGGGGCAGAGGGAGAGGGTGAGTGAGGGGCAGAGGGAGAGGGTGAGTGAGGGACAGAGGGAGAGGTTGAGTGAGGGGTAGAGGGAGAGGGTGAGTCAGGGGCAGATGGAGAGAGTGAGTGAGGGGCAGAGGGAGATGGTGAGTGAGGGGCAGAGGCAGAGAGTGAGCGAGGGGCAGAGGGAGAGAGTGAGCGAGAGGCAGAGGGAGAGACTGAGTGAGGGGCAGAGGCAGAAAGTGAGCGAGGGGCAGAGGCAGAGAGTGAGCGAGGGGCAGAGGGAGAGACTGAGCGAGGGGCAGAGGGAGAGGGTGAGCGAGGGGCAAAGGGAGAGGGTGAAGGAGGGGCAGAGGGAGAGGTTGAGCGAGGGGCAGAGGGAGAGGTTGAGGGAGGGGCAGAGGGAGAGGGTGAGCGAGGAGCAGAGGGAAAGGGTGAGCGAGGAGCAGAGGGAAAGGGTGAGCGAGGGGCAGAGGGATAGGGTGAGCGAGGGGCAGAGGGAGAGGGTGAGTGAGGGGCAGAGGGAGATGGTGAGTGAGGGGCAGAGGGTGAGTGAGGGGAAGAGGGAGAGTTTGAGCGAGGGTCAGAGGGAGAGAGTGAGTGAGGGGCAGAGGTAGAGAGTGAGGGAGGTGCAGAGGCAGATGGTGGATGAGGGGCAGAGGGAGAGAGTGAGGGAGGGGCAGAGTGCGAGGGTGAGCGAGGGGCAGTGGGAGAGGTTAGAGCGAGGGGCAGAGGGAGAGGGTGAGCGAGGGGCAGAGGGAGAGTGTGAGCGAGGGGCAGATGGAGAGGGTGACTGAGCGTCAGAGGGAGAGGTTGAGTGAGGGGCAGAGGGAGAGGTTGAGTGAGGGGCAGAGGGAGAGGGTGAGTGAGGGGTAGAGGGAGAGGGTGAGTGAGCGACAGACGGAGAGGGTGAGTGAGGCGCAGAGGAAGAGGGTGAGTGAGGGGCATTGGGAGAGGGTGAGTGAGGGGCAAAGGGAGAGGGTGAGTGAGGGGCAGAGGGAGAGAGTGAGTGAGGGGCAGAGGGAGAGAGTGAGGGAGTGGCAGAGGCAGATGGTGAGTGAGGGGCAGAGGGAGAGAGTGAGGGATGGGCAGAGGGCCAGAGTGAGCGAGAGGCAGTGGGAGAGGTTAGAGCGAGGGGCAGACGGAGAGGGTGAGCGAGGGACAGAGGGAGAGGGTGAGCGAGGGGCAGATGGAGAGGGTGAGTGAGGGTCAGAGGGAGAGGTTGAGCGAGGGGCAGAGGGAGAGGGTGAGTGAGGGGCAGAGGGAGAGGTTGAGTGAAGGGCAGAGGGAGATCGTGAGTGAGGGGCAGAGGGAGAGGGTGAGTGAGGGGCAAAGGGAGAGGGTGAGTGAGGGGCAGAGGGAGAGAGTGAGTGAGGGGCAGACGGAGTGGGTGAGTGAGAGGCAGAGGGAGATGGTGAGTGAGGGGCAGAGGGAGAGAGTGGGTGAGGGGCAGAGTGAGAGAGTGGGTGAGGGGCAGAGGGAGAGAGTGAGCGAGGGGCAGATGGAGAGGGTGAGCGAGGGGCAGAGGGAGAGAGTGAGCGAGGGGCAGAGGGAGAGGGTGAGTGAGGGGCAGAGGGAGAGGGTGAGTGAGGGGCAGAGGGAAAGAGTGAGCGAGGGGTAGAGGGAGAGAGTGAGCGAGGGGCAGAGTGAGAGGGTGAGTGAGGGGCAGAGGGAGATGTTGAGTGAGGGGCAGAGGGAGAGTTTGAGTGAGGGGCAGAGGGAGATGTTGAGTGAGGGACAGAGGGAGAGGTTGAGTGAGGGGTAGAGGGAGAGAGTGAGCGAGAGGCAGAGGGAGAGACTGAGTGAGGGGCAGAGGGAGATGGTGAGTGAGGGGCAGAGGGAGAGAGTGAACGAAGTGCAGAGGCAGAGAGTGAGCAAGGGGCAGAGGCAGAAAGTGAGCGAGGGCAGAGGCAGAGAGTGAGCGAGGGGCAGAGGGAGAGACTGAGCGAGGGGCAGAGGGAGAGGGTGAGCGAGGGGCAAAGGGAGAGGGTGAAGTAGGGACAGAGGGAGAGGTTGAGCGAGGGGCAGAGGGAGAGGTTGAGGGAGGGGCAGAGGGAGAGGGTGAGCGAGGAGCAGAGGGAAAGGGTGAGCGAGGGGCAGACGGATAGGGTGAGCGAGGGGCAGAGGTAGAGGGTGAGTGAGGGGCAGAGGGAGATGGTGAGTGAGGGGCAGAGGGTGAGTGAGGGGAAGAGGGAGAGTGTGAGCCAGGGTCAGAGGGAGAGAGTGAGTGAGGGGCAGAGGGAGAGAGTGAGGGAGGGGCAGAGGCAGATGGTGGATGAGGGGCAGAGGGAGAGAGTGAGGGAGGGGCAGAGTGCGAGGGTGAGCGAGGGGCAGTGGGAGAGGTTAGAGCGAGGGGCAGAGGGAGAGGGTGAGCGAGGGGCAGAGGGAGAGGGTGAGCGAGGGGCAGATGGAGAGGGTGACTGAGGGTCAGAGGGAGAGGTTGAGTGAGGGGCAGAGGGAGAGGTTGAGTGAGGGGCAGAGGGAGAGGGTGAGTGAGGGGCAGAGGGAGAGGGTGAGTGAGCGACAGACGTCGAGGGTGAGTGAGGCGCAGAGGAAGAGGGTGAGTGAGGGGCATTGGGACAGAGTGAGTGAGGGGCAGAGGGAGATGGTGAGTGAGGGGCAGAGGGAGAGGGTGAGTGAGGGGCAAAGGGAGAGGGTGAGTGAGGGGCAGAGGGAGAGAGTGAGTGAGGGGCAGAGGGAGAGAGTGAGGGAGGGGCAGAGGCAGATGGTGAGTGAGGGGCAGAGGGAGAGAGTGAGGGAGGGGCAGAGGGAGAGAGTGAGGGAGGGGCAGAGGGCGAGAGTGAGCGAGGGGCAGTGGGAGAGGTTAGAGCGAGGGGCAGACGGAGAGGGTGAGCGAGGGACAGAGGGAGAGGGTGATCGAGGGGCAGATGGAGAGGGTGAGTGAGGGTCAGAGGGAGAGGTTGAGCGAGGGGCAGAGGGAGAGGGTGAGTGAGGGGCAGAGGGAGAGGTTGAGTGAGGGGCAGAGGGAGAGGGTGAGTGAGGGGCAGAGGGAGAGGTTGAGTGAGGGGCAGAGGGAGAGGGTGAGTGAAGGGCATTGCGACAGAGTGAGTGAGGGGCAGAGGGAGATGGTGAGTGAGGGGCAGAGGGAGAGGGTGAGTGAGGGGCAAAGGGAGAGGGTGAGTGAGGGGCAGAGGGAGAGAGTGGGTGAGGGGCAGAGGGAGAGAGTGAGAGAGCGGGGCAGAGCCAGAGAGTGAGCGAGGGGCAGAGGGAAAGAGTGAGCGAGGGGTAGAGGGAGAGAGTGAGCGAGGGGCAGAGTGAGAGGGTGAGTGAGGGGCAGAGGGAGAGGGTGAGTGAGGGACAGAGGGAGAGGGTGAGTGAGGGACAGAGGGAGAGGGTGAGTGAGGGGCAGAGGGAGAGGGTGAGTGTGGGGCTGAGGGAGATGGGGAGTGAGGGGCAGAGGGAGAGGGTGAGCGAGGGGCAGAGGCAGAGAGTGAGTGAGGGGCAGAGGGAGATGTTGAGTGAGGGGCAGAGGGAGTGGGTGAATGAGGGACAGAGGGAGAGGGTGAGTGAGGGGTCGAAGGAGAGGGTGAGTCAGGGGCAGAGGGAGAGAGTGAGTGAGGGGCAGAGGGAGATGGTGAGTGAGGGGCAGAGGGACAGGGTGAGCGAGGGCAGAGTCAGAGAGTGAGCGAGGGGCAGAGGGAGAGAGTGAGCGAGGGGCAGAGGGAGAGACTGAGTGAGGGGCAGAGGGAGATTGTGAGTGAGGGGCAGAGGGAGAGAGTGAACGAGGTGCAGAGGCAGAGAGTGAGCGAGGGGCAGAGGCAGAAATTGAGCGAGGGGCAGAGGCAGAGATAGAGCGAGGGGCAGAGGGAGAGACTGAGCGAGGGGCAGAGGGAGAGGGTGAGCGAGGGGCAAAGGGAGAGGGTGAAGGAGGGGCAGAGGGAGTGGTTGAGCGAGGGGCAGAGGGAGAGGTTGAGGGAGGGGCAGAGGGAGAGGGTGAGCGATGGGCAGAGGGATAGGGTGAGCGAGGGGCAGAGGGAGAGGATGAGTGAGGGGCAGAGGGTGAGTGAGGGGAAGAGGGAGAGTGTGAGCGAGGGTCAGAGGGAGAGAGTGAGTGAGGGGCAGAGGGAGAGAGTGAGGGAGGGGCAGAGGCAGATGGTGAGTGAGGGGCAGAGGGAGAGAGTGAGGGAGGGGCGGAGGGCGAGAGTGAGCGAGGGGCAGTGGGAGAGGTTAGAGCGAGGGGCAGAGGGAGAGGTTGAGCGAGGGGCAGAGGGAGAGGGTGAGCGAGGGGCAGATGGAGAGGGTGAGTGAGGGTCAGAGGGAGAGGTTGAGCGAGGGGCAGAGGGAGAGGGTGAGTGAGGGGCAGAGGGAGAGGTTGAGTGAGGGGCAGAGGGAGAGGGTGAGTGAGGGGCAGAGTGAGAGGTTGAGTGAGGGGCAGAGGGAGAGGGTGAGTGAGGGGCATTGCGACAGAGTGAGTGAGGGGCAGAGGGAGATGGTGAGTGAGGGGCAGAGGGAGACAGTGAGCGAGGGGTAGAGGGAGAGAGTGAGCAAGGGGCAGAGGGAGAGGGTGAGTGAGGGGCAGAGGGAGATGGTGAGTGAGAGGGGCAGAGGGAGAGAGTGAGTGAGAGGGGCACTAGGAGAGAGTGAGTGAGGGGCAGAGGGAGAGAGTGAGTGAGAGGGGCAGAGGGAGAGAGTGAGTGAGAGGGGCAGAGGGAGAGAGTGAGTGAGAGGGGCAGAGGGAGAGAGTGAGTGAGAGGGGCAGAGGGAGAGAGTGAGTGAGGGGCAGACGGAGAGGGTGAGCGAGGGGCAGAGGGAGAAGGTGAACGAGGGACAGAGGGAGAGGGTGAGCGAGGGGCAGAGGGAGAGGGTGAGTGAGGGGCAGAGGGAGAGGGTGAGTGAGGGGCAGAGGGAGAGGGTGAGTGAGGGGCAGAGGGAGAGGGTGAGTGAGGGGCAGAGGGAGAGGGTGAGTGAGCGACAGACAGAGAGGATGAGTGAGGGGCAGAGGGAGACAGTGAATGAGGGGCATTGGGAGAGACTGAGTGAGGGGCAGAGGGAGAGACTGAGTGAGGGGCAGAGGGAGAGCGTGAGTGAGGGGCAGAGGGAGAGGGTGAGTGAGGGGCAGAGGGAGAAAGTGAGTGAGGGGCAGAGGGAGAGAGTGAGTGAGGGGCAGAGGGAGAGGGTGAGTGAGGGGCAGAGGGAGGGAGCAGGGCAGAGGGAGAGAGTGAGAGAGCGGGGCAGAGGGAGAGAGTGAGAGAGCGGGGCAGAGGGAGAGAGTGAGAGAGAGGGGCAGATGGAGAGAGTGAGTGAGAGGGGCAGAGGGAGAGAGTGAGTGAGAGGGGCAGAGGGAGAGAGTGAGAGGGGCAGTGGGAGAGAGTGAGAGAGAGGGGCAGATGGAGAGAGTGAGTGAGAGGGGCAGAGGGAGAGAGTGAGTGAGGGGCAGAGGGAGAGAGTGAGTGAGAGGGGCAGAGGGAGAGAGTGAGTGAGAGGGGCAGAGGGAGAGAGTGAGTGAGAGGGGCAAAGGGAGAGAGTGAGTGAGAGGGGCAGAGGGAGAGAGTGAGTGAGAGGGGCAGAGGGAGAGTGTGAGTGAGAGGGGCAGAGGGAGAGAGTGAGTGAGAGGGGCAGAGGGAGAGAGTGAGTGAGAGGGGCAGAGGGAGAGAGTGAGTGAGAGGGGCAGAGGGAGAGAGTGAGTGAGAGGGGCAGAGGGAGAGAGTGAGTGAGAGGGGCAGAGGGAGAGAGTGAGTGAGAGGGGCAGAGGGAGAGAGTGAGTGAGAGGAGCAGAGGGAGAGAGTGAGTGAGAGGGGCAGAGGGAGAGAGTGAGTGAGAGGGGCAGAGGGAGAGAGTGAGTGAGAGGGGCAGAGGGAGAGAGTGAGTGAGAGGAGCAGAGGGAGAGAGTGAGTGAGAGGGGCAGAGGGAGAGAGTGAGTGAGAGGGGCAGAGGGAGAGAGTGAGTGAGAGGGGCAGAGGGAGAGAGTGAGTGAGAGGGGCAGAGGGAGAGAGTGAGTGAGAGGAGCAGAGGGAGAGAGTGAGTGAGAGGGGCAGAGGGAGAGAGTGAGTGAGAGGAGCAGAGGGAGAGAGTGAGTGAGAGGGGCAGAGGGAGAGAGTGAGTGAGAGGGGCAGAGGGAGAGAGTGAGTGAGAGGAGCAGAGGGAGAGAGTGAGTGAGAGGGGCAGAGGGAGAGAGTGAGTGAGAGGGGCAGAGGGAGGGAGTGAGTGAGAGGGGCAGAGGGAGAAGAGATTTGGATTTTGGATCCAGTGATCCAATTGGCTTTCCTAATTTCGGGCAGATTGCTTGAGTGTGAACGACACAGAGATACATTTTTAACGGACCCTTTAATGGAGAACCAAAGCCTTCAACGGTGCCCTTTGTTTGGGATAAATGAGAGTGTTATTGGTGGAGACTGAGTGTTGGAGCTCGTTCATCGGGTCATCGAAAAGTTAACAGCACAGAAGGCAGCCTTTTGGCCCATCTCGTCCGTGCCGGTTCTCTGCAAGAGCAATCCAGTTAGTCCCACTCCCCCGTCCTTTCCCTGTCGCCCTCAAAATTTATTCCTTTCAAGTCATTATCCAGTTCCCTTTTGAAGGCCATGATTGAATCTGCCTCCACCACCCCCTCGGGCAGTGCATTCCAGATCCTAACCACTCGCTGTGTAAAAAAGTTTTTCCTCATGTCACCTTTGGTTCTTTTGCCAATCACCTTAAATCTATGTCCTCTGGTTCTTGACCCTTCCACCAATGGGAACAGTTTCTCTCTATCTACTCTGTCTGGACCCTTCATGATTTTGAACACCTCGATCAAATCTCCTCTCAACCGTCTCTGTTCCAAGGAGAACAACCCCGGCTTCTCCAGTCTATCCACGTAACTAAAGTCCCTCATCCCTGGAATCATTCCAGTGAATCTCTTCTGCACCCTCTCTAAGGCTTTCACATCTTTCCTAAAGTGCGGTGCCCAGAACTGGACACAATACTCCAGTTGTGGTCAAACCTGTGTTTTATAAAGGTTCATCATGACTTCCATACTTTTGTACTCTATGCCTCTATTTATAAAGCCCAGGATCCCGTATGCTTTTTTAACCACTTTCTCAACCTGCCCTGCCACCTTCAATGATTTGTGTACATATACCCCCAGATCTCTCTGTTCCTGCACCCGTTTTAGAATTGTGCCCTCTAGTTTATATTGTCTCTCCTCGTTCTTCCTACCAAAATGTATCACTTCCCATTTTTCTGCGTTAAATTTCATCTACCACGTGTCCGCCCATTCCACCAGCCTGTTTATATCCTCTTGAACTCTATCACTATCCTCCTCACTGTTTACTACCCTTCCAAGTATTGTGTCATCAGCAAATTTGGAAATTGTGCCCTGTACACCCAAGTCCAAGTATTGGAGGTAGATACTGATTATTGGAGCTAGTTACTGATTTTTGGAGCTAGTTACTGATTAATTGGTGCTCATTACTGATTATTGGTGCTCGTTGCTGATTATTGGAGCTAGTTACTGAATGTTGGCGTTAGTTTCGAATTATTAGATCTAGTTGCTGATTATTGGTGCTAGATACTGAATGTTGGCACTAGTTACTGATTATTGGAGCTTGTTGCTGATTATTGGAGCTAGTTTCTGATTATTGGTGCTCGTTACTGAATGTTGATGCTAGTTACTGATTATTAGATCTAGTTACTGATTATTGGTGCTAGTTACTGAATGTTGGCACTAGTTACTGTTATTAGAGCTAGGTACTGATTATTGGTGCTAGTTACTGATTATTGGAGCTTGTTGCTGATTATTGGAGCTAGTTTCTGATTATTGGTGCTCGTTACTGAATGTTGATGCTAGTTACTGATTATTAGATCTAGTTACTGATTATTGGTGCTAGTTACTGAATGTTGGCACTAGTTACTGTTATTAGAGCTAGGTACTGATTATTGGTGCTAGTTACTGATTATTGGAGCTTGTTGCTGATTATTGGAGCTAGTTTCTGATTATTGGTGCTCGTTACTGAATGTTGATGCTAGTTACTGATTATTAGATCTAGTTACTGATTATTGGTGCTAGTTACTGAATGTTGGCACTCGTTACTGTTATTAGAGCTAGGTACTGATTATTGGTGCTAGTTACTGATTATTGGAGCTAGTTGCTGATTATTGGAGCTAGTTACTGAATGTTGGTGCTATTTACTGATTATTGGAGCTAGTTACTGATTATTGGTGCTAGTTACTGATTATTGGAGCGAGTTTCTGATTATTGGAGTTAGTTACTGATTATTGGTGCTAGTTACTGAATGTTGATGCTAGTTACTGATTATTAGATCTAGTTACTGATTATTGGTGCTAGTTACTGAATGTTGGCACTAGTTACTGTTATTAGAGCTAGGTACTGATTATTGGTGCTAGGTACTGATTATTGGAGCTAGTTGCTGATTATTGGTGCTAGTTACTGATTATTGGAGCTAGTTTCTGATTATTGGAGTTAGTTACTGATTATTGGTGCTAGTTACTGAATGTTGATGCTAGTTACTGATTATTGGTGATCGTTACTGATTATTGGTGTTAGTTACTGAATGTTGGTGCTAGTTACTGATTATTGGTGCTAGTTTTTAAAAATATTTTACATTTGTTCTCAGGATGTGGGCAATGCGGGCATTTACTGTCCATCTCTCGGTGCCCCGCTGGCGACAGGTTTTAACCATGTAGTGTGGGAGTTGAGAGATATTCAGGTACAGAACGGGTCGAGGCGCAACCTCAACATTCCTGGAGGCCGTTGGTCAACCAGATGGGTATTTACAAATCGTGCCTCTTTAATGCTTCATTTTATCTGCTCCCAGCCCATAAATGACCAGATGTTCAGTGATGGAGGTGTGTGACCTCCCAACCCATAAATGACCAGATGTTCAGTGATGGAGGTGTGTGACCTCCCAGCCCATAAATGACCAGATGTTCAGTGATGGAGGTGTGTGACCTCCCAACCCATAAATGACCAGATGTTCAGTGATGGAGGTGTGTGACCTCCCAGCCCATAAATGACCAGATGTTCAGTGATGGAGGTGTGTGACCTCCCAGCCCATAAATGACCAGATGTTCAGTGATGGAGGTGTGTGACCTCCCAGCCCATAAATGACCAGATGTTCAGTGATGGAGGTGTGTGACCTCCCAGCCCATAAATGACCAGATGTTCAGTGATGGAGGTGTGTGACCTCCCAGCCCATAAATGACCAGATGTTCAGTGATGGAGGTGTGTGACCTCCCAGCCCATAAATGACCAGATGTTCAGTGATGGAGGTGTGTGACCTCTCAAGCTCTGGTTTTCTAACGTAGTCCCAGAAGCACGAGGCCAGCTCCGCATGCACTCCACTTACTCAGGGGTGTTCATCCAGATCACGTCCAGGTGACAGTAGTACACGCACTCCTTGTCCTTGTACGAGTAACAGGTACAACGCTTGGCTCGTGGCCTCGAGCCCACTACCAGAGCCCGGAGGCCTGACAGCACCCGGCCGGGATTCCTCGCCTCCCTCTCTCCGTCACTGGGTAACGGCTGCCTGCCAGGGTCCCCTAGGGACAGAGAGCACGGGTCAGGGAATTAATCACTCGCACACCCAGCCACAGCCCACTGACACACCCAGCCCCCAGCCCCCAGCCCCCTGACACACCCAGCCCCAGCCCCCTGACACACCCAGCCCCAGCCCCCTGACACACCCAGCCACAGCCCCCTGACACACCCAGCCCCCAGCCCCCAGCCCCCTGACACACCCAGCCCCAGCCCCCTGACACACCCAGCCCCAGCCCCCTGACACACCCAGCCACAGCCCCCTGACACACCCAGCCCCCAGCCCCCCGCCCCCTGACACACCCAGCCACAGCCCCCTGACACACCCAGCCCCCAGCCCCCAGCCCCTTGACACACCCAGCCCCAGCCCCCTGACACACCCAGCCCCAGCCCCCTGGCACACCCAGCCCCCAGCCCCCAGCCCCCTGACACACCCAGCCACAGCCCCCTGACACACCCAGCCCCCAGCCCCCAGCCCCCTGACACACCCAGCCCCAGCCCCCTGACACACCCAGCCCCAGCCCCCTGACACACCCAGCCCCAGCCCCCTGACACACCCAGCCCTCAGCCCCCAGCTCCCTGACACACCCAGCCACAGCCCCCTGACACACCCAGCCCCAGCCCCCTGACACACCCAGCCCCAGCCCCCTGACACACCCAGCCCCAGCCCCCTGACACACCCAGCCCCAGCCCCCTGGCACACCCAGCCCCAGCCCCCTGACACACCCAGCCCCAGCCCCCTGACACACCCAGCCCCAGCCCACTGACACACCCAGCCCCAGCCCCCTGACACACCCAGCCCCAGCCCCCTGACACACCCAGCCCCAGCCCCAGCCCCCTGGCACACCCAGCCCCCAGCCCCCAGCCCCCTGACACACCCAGCCACAGCCCCCTGACACACCCAGCCCCCAGCCCCCAGCCCCCTGACACACCCAGCCCCAGCCCCCTGACACACCCAGCCCCAGCCCCCTGACACACCCAGCCCCAGCCCCCTGACACACCCAGCCCCCAGCCCCCTGACACACCCAGCCCCAGCCCCCTGACACACCCAGCCACAGCCCCCTGACACACCCAGCCCCAGCCCCCTGACACACCCAGCCCCAGCCCCCTGGCACACCCAGCCCCAGCCCCCTGACACACCCAGCCCCAGCCCCCTGACACACCCAGCCCCAGCCCCCTGACACACTCACCACCAGCCCCCAGACACACCCAGCCCCAGCCCCCTGACACACCCAGCCCCCAGCCCCCTGACACACCCAGCCCCAGTCCCCTGACACACCCAGCCCCCAGGCCCCTGACACACCCAGCCCCCAGGCCCCTGACACACCCACCACCAGCCCCCTGACACACCCAGCCCCCAGGCCCCTGACACACCAAGCCCGAGCCCCCTGACACACCCAGCCCGAGACCCCTGACACACCCAGCCCCAGCCCCCTGACACACCCACCACCAGCCCCCTGACACACCCAGCCCCCAGGCCCCTGACACACCCAGCCCCCAGCCCCCTGACACACCCAGCCACAGCCCCCTGACACACCCAGCCCCAGCCCCCTGACACACCCAGCCCCAGCCCCCTGACACACCCAGCCCCAGACCCCTGACACACCCAGCCCCCAGGCCCCAGACACACCCAGCCCCCAGCCCCCTGACACACCCAGCCCCCAGCCCCCTGACACACCCAGCATCAGCCCCCTGACACACCGAGCCCCAGCCCCCTGACACACCCAGCCCCAGCCCCCTGACACACCCAGCCCCCAGCCCCCTGACACACCCAGCCCCAGCCCCCTGACACACCCAGCCCCAGCCCCCTGACACACCCAGCCCCAGCCCCCTGACACACCCAGCCCCAGCCCCCTGACACACCCAGCCCCAGCCCCCTGACACACCCAGCCCCAGGCCCCTGGCACACCCAGCCACAGCCCCCTGACACATCCAGCCCCAGCCCCCTGACACACCCAGCCCCAGCCCCCTGACACACCCAGCCCCAGCCCCCTGACACACCCAGCCCCAGCCCCCTGACACACCCAGCCCCAGCCCCCTGACACCCCCAGCCCCAGCCCCCTGACACACCCAGCCCCAGCCCCCTGACACACTCACCACCAGCCCCCTGACACACTCACCACCAGCCCCCTGACACACCCAGCCCCAGCCCCCTGACACACCCAGCCCCAGCCCCCTGACACACCCAGCCCCAGCCCCCTGACACACCCAGCCCCAGTCCCCTGACACACCCAGCCCCCAGGCCCCTTACACACCCACCACCAGCCCCCTGACACACCCAGCCCCCAGGCCCCTGACACACCAAGCCCGAGCCCCCTGACACACCCAGCCCGAGACCCCTGACACACCCAGCCCCAGCCCCCTGACACACCCAGCCCCAGCCCCCTGACACACCAAGCCCCCAAGCCCCGCCCCCTGACACACCCACCACCAGCCCCCTGACACACCCAGCCCCAGCCCCCTGACACACCCAGCCCCAGACCCCTGACACACCCAGCCCCCAGGCCCCTGACACACCCAGCCCCCAGCCCCCTGACACACCTAGCCCCCAGTCCCCTGACACACCCACCACCAGCCCCCTTACACACCCAGCCCCAGCCCCCTGACACACCCAGCCCCAGCCCCCTGACACACCCAGCCCCAGACCCCTGACACACCCAGCCCCCAGGCCCCTGACACACCCAGCCCCCAGCCCCCTGACACACCTAGCCCCCAGTCCCCTGACACACCCACCACCAGCCCCCTTACACACCCAGCCCCAGCCCCCTGACACACCCAGCCCCAGACCCCTGACACACCCAGCCCCCAGGCCCCTGACACACCCAGCCCCAACCCCCTGACACACCCAGCCCCCAGGTCCCTGACACACCCAGCCCCCAGCCCCCTGACACACCAAGCCCCCAGGCCCCGCCCCCGACACACCCACCACCAGCCCCCTGACACACCCACTAGCGCACACTCAGCATGAGGACATCAGATTCACGATATACATCCCCTCCCTCATTCTCCCCCCCACTTTCTGCCTCTCTCTCTCTCTCTGATTCTCCCTTTGTCTCTCTCTCTCTCTCATCCTTTCCCTCTTCTGTCTTTCTACTTCACTGACTCTTTTTCCTTCTCCTTGGAACAGAGACGGTTGAGAGGAGATTTGATCGAGGTGTTCAAAATCATGAAGGGTCCAGACAGAGTAGATAGAGAGAAACTGTTCCCATTGGCGGAAGGGTCAAGAACCAGAGGACATAGATTTAAGGTGATTGGCAAAAGAACCAAAGGTGACATGAGGAAAATCTTTTTTACACAGCGAGTGGTTAGGATCTGGAATGCACTGCCCGAGGGGGTGGTGGAGGCAGATTCAATCATCGCCTTCAAAAGGGAACTGGATAAGTACTTGAAAGGAATAAATTTGCAGGGCTACAGGGAAAGGGCGGGGGAGTGGGACTAACTGGATTGCTCTTGCAGAGAGCCGGCACGGACTCGATGGGCTGAATGGCCTCCTGTGGTGTAACCTTTCCATGATTCTCTTCAATTCCCCCTTGCTCTGTCTGTCTCTCTCACATTCCCCCTTTCTCTGTCTCCCTCTCTCTCTCATTCCCCCTTTTTCGGTCTCCCTCTCTCTCTCATTCCCCCTTACTCTGTCTCTCTCTCTCACATTCCCCCTTTCTCGGACTCCCTCTCTCTCTCATTCCCCCTTACTCTGTCTCTCTCTCTCACATTCCCTCTTTCTCTGTCTCCCTCTCTCTCTCATTCCCCCTTTTTCGGTCTCTCTCTCTCTCTCATTCCCCCTTACTCTGTCTCTCTCTCACATTCCCCCTTTCTCTGTCTCTCTCTCTCTCTCTCACATTCCCCCTTTTACTGTCTCCCTCTCTCTCACATTCCCCATTTCTCTGTCTCCCTCCCTCTCTCTCTCATTCCCCCTTTTCTATTCACTTTGCAGGAAAAATAGAAAAACAGAATATTTTTTAAATGGTGAGAAACTATTAAATGTTGGTGTTCAGAGAGACTTGGGTGTCCTCGTACAAGAAACACAAGAAGTTAGCATGCAGGTACAGCAAGGAATGAGGAAAGCAAATGGCATGTTGGCCTTTATTGCAAGTGGGTTGGAGTACAAGAGGAAGGAAGTCTTACTACAATTATACAGGGCTTTGGTGAGCCCTCACCTGGAGTACTGTGTATAGTTTTGGTCTCCTTATCTAAGGAAGGATATACTTGCCTTAGAGGCGGTGCAACAAAGGTTCACTACATTAATTCCTGGGATGAGAGGGTTGTCCTATGAGGAGAGATTGAGTAGAATGGGCCTATACTCTCTGGAGTTTAGAAGAATGAGAGGTGATCTCATTGAAACATATAAGATTCTGATGGGGCTTGACAGGGTAGATACTGAGAGGTTGTTTCCCCCGGCTGGAGAGTTTAGGGATAGGGGGCATCGTCTCAGGATAAGGGGTCGGCCATGAGATGAGGAGGAATTTCTTCACTCAGTGGGTTGTGAATCTTTGGAATTCTCCACCCCAGAGGGCTGTGGATGCTGAGTCATTGAGTATATTCAAGGCTGGGAGTGATAGATTTTTGGACTCTAGGGGAATCAAGGGATATGGGGATTGGGCGGGAAAGTGGAGTTGAGGTTGAAGATCAGCCATGATCTAATTGAATGGGGGAGCAGGCTCGAGGGGCCGTATGGCCTTATTTCTTATGTTCTCTGTCTCTCACTATCTCCCATTCTCCCTTTCTGTCTCTCACTCGGTCTCATTCTCCCTTTCTTTTACTATCTCTCATTGACCCTTTCTCTGCCTCTCACTCTCATTCTCCCGTTCTCTCTCTCATTTTCACTCTCTCATTTTCCTTTCGCTTTCTCTCACTCTCTCTTATTCTTCCTGTCTCTCACTATCTCTCATTCTCCCTTTCTCTTTCCCCCTTTCTCTGTCTTTCTCTTTCCCCCTTTCTCTGTCTTTCATTCCCCCCTTTTTCTGTCTCTCATTCCCCCCTTTCTCTGTCTCTCATTCCCCCCTTTCTATGTCTTTCATTCCCCCCTTTCTATGTCTTTCATTCCCCCTTTCTCTGTCTTTCATTCCCCCCTTTCTCTGTCTTTCATTCCCCCCTTTCTCTGTCTTTCATTCCCCCCTCTCTCTCTCTCATTCTCCCCTTTCTCTGTCTCTCATTCCTCCCTTTCTCTGTCTCTCATTCCCCCCTTTCTCTGTCTCTCATTCCCCCCTTTCTCTGTCTCTCATTCCCCCCTTTCTCTGTCTCTCATTCCCCCCTTTCTCTGTCTTTCATTCTCCCCTTTCTCTGTCTATCATTCTCCCCTTTCTCTGTCTCTCATTCCTCCCTTTCTCTGTCTCTCATTCCCCCCTTTCTCTGTCTCTCATTCCTCCCTTTCTCTGTCTCTCATTCCCCCCTTTCTCTGTCTCTCATTCTCCCCTTTCTCTGTCTCTCATTCCCCCCTTTCTCTGTCTCTCATTCCCCCCTTTCTCTGTCTTTCATTCTCCCCTTTCTCTGTCTTTCATTCTCCCCTTTCTCTGTCTTTCATTCCCCCCTCTCTCTCTCTCATTCTCCCCTTTCTCTGTCTTTCATTCCCCCCTTTCTCTGTCTTTCATTCTCCCCTTTCTCTGTCTTTCATTCTCCCCTTTCTCTGTCTTTCATTCCCCCCTCTCTCTCTCTCATTCTCCCCTTTCTCTGTCTTTCATTCCCCCCTTTCTCTGTCTTTCATTCTCCCCTTTCTCTGTCTTTCATTCTCCCCTTTCTCTGTCTCTCATTCCTCCCTTTCTCTGTCTCTCATTCCCCCCTTTCTCTGTCTCTCATTCCCCCTTTCTCTGTCTCTCATTCCCCCCTTTCTCTGTCTCTCATTCCCCCCTTTCTCTGTCTTTCATTCTCCCCTTTCTCTGTCTTTCATTCTCCCCTTTCTCTGTCTCTCATTCCTCCCTTTCTCTGTCTCTCATTCCCCCCTTTCTCTGTCTCTCATTCCTCCCTTTCTCTGTCTCTCATTCCCCCCTTTCTCTGTCTCTCATTCTCCCCTTTCTCTGTCTCTCATTCCCCCCTTTCTCTGTCTCTCATTCCCCCCTTTCTCTGTCTTTCATTCTCCCCTTTCTCTGTCTTTCATTCTCCCCTTTCTCTGTCTTTCATTCCCCCTTTCTCTGTCTTTCATTCCCCCCTTTCTCTGTCTTTCATTACCCCCTTTCTCTGTCTTTCATTCTCTCTCCCTTTCTCTACCCTTGCTAATTCTCCCTTTCTCTCTCTCAATTTCCTACCCCCTTTCTCTGTCTCCATCTCTCTCTCATTCCCCTTTTCTCTTTCCCATTCCCCTTTTCTCTGACTCACTATCACTCACTGCCCCTTTCTCTTTCTCTCACTCTCTCTCATTCTCCGTCTCTCTCTCTGTCTCATTTCACTCTCTCTCTCTCATTTTCTCTACCTCTCACTTTCTCTTATTCTCTCTATCTCTGACCCTTGCTAATTATCCCTTTCTCTATCACTCTCTCATTCCCCCTTTCCTGACTTCATCTCTGTCTCATTCCCTCTTTCTCATTCCCCTTTCTCTGTCTCTCACTCTCTCTCATTCTCCATCTCTCACTCTCTCTCATTCTCCCTTTCGCTATCATTCCCCTTTTCTCTTTCTCTGTCTCACTATCACTCACTGGCCTTTCTCTGTCTCTCACTCTCTCTTATTGCCTCTATCATCTCTCTCTCTCATTCCCCCTTTCACTGTCTCTCTGTTTCATTTTCCCATTCTTTCTCTGTCTCTCACTCTCCCATTCCCCCTTTCTTTCTCTATCTGTCACTCTCTCTCATTCCCCCTTTCTTTCTCTATCTGTCACTCTCTCTAATTCCCCCTTTCTTTCTCTATCTGTCACTCTCTCTCATTCCCCCTTTCTCTGTCTCTCACTCTCCCATTCCCCCTTTCTTTGTCTCTCACACTCTCTCATTCTCCCTTTCTCCTCTTCTCATTCATCATCTCTCACTCTCCCTTTCTCTGTCTCTCTCTCATTCTCTCCTTCATCTGTCTCTCTCATTCCCCCTTTCTCTGTATCTCACTCTTTCTCATTCCCCAATTCTCTATCTCTCGATCTCACATTCTCCCTTTCTCGCTCTCTCTTTTTCTCTAATTTTCCCTTTCTCTATCTCACTCTCTCTCATTCCCCCTTTCTCTTTCTCTCACTCTCTCATTCTCCCATTCTCTGTCTCTCTCTGGCACATTTTACCACTCTCTCTATCTCTTTCTTTTCCCTTTCTTTACTGCTTGTTTTCTCTCATTCTCACATGCTCTGTCTTTCTCTCTCCCCCTCATCCCCCCTCTCTCTCTCTCTCCCCATTTCTCTCTCATCCTCTGTCTCATTCCCCCTTTCTCTCACTCTCTCTCATTCCCCCTTTCTGTCTCCCTCTAACTCATTTTCACTTTATTTCCCTCTCTCTCTCCCTCATTTCCCATTTCTCTGTCTCTCATTCTCTCTTATTCCCCTTTCTCATTCTAATTCTCTCTCTCTTTCCCCCTTTCTCTGTCTCATACTCATTTTCCCATTCTCTGTCTCTTTCTCTCTCTGATTTCCCCTTTCTCTGCCTTTCTCTCTCATTCCCCCTTTCTTTCACTCTCTCTCATTCCCCCTTTCTCTCTCTCATTCCCGCTTGAGGTATGGCAGGGCAGCTCACACCCGTCGAATGCACATCCTGTGCCATGTGGGAATTCCAGAACACTTCCCATGTCCTGGACAACCACAGGTGCAGGAAGTGTCGTCAGCTGGAGGAGCTCGAGCTCCGGGTTTCGGTGTCACTGCAGTGTATCCGCGAGGCTGAGAGTTTCGTGGACAGCACTTTTCAGGAGGTGGTCACCCCACAGCTTGAGAGAGTGCAGGCAGAGAGACAAGGAGGACCTGGCAGGTAGTGCAGGAGTCCCCTGAAGGCATCTCACTCTCCAATCGGGATTCAGATACTGGTGAGGGAGAGGGTTCCTCTGGGGAGTGCAGCAAGAGCCAAGTCCACAGCACCGTGGGTGGCTCAGCTGTAAAGGGGGGGAGGAGAAAGGACAGGAGAGCAATAGTGATCGGGGATTCTATAGTTAGGGGAACAGACAGGTGTTTCTGCGGCCGCAGACGTGATTCCTGGATGCTTGTTGCCTCCCTGGTGCCAGGGTCAAGGATGTCACTGAGCAACTGCAGAACATTCTGAAGGGGGAGGGTGAACAGCCAGAGGTCGTGGTGCATGTCGGTACCAACGACATAGGTAGAAAGAGGGATGAGGTCCTGCAGGAAGATTTTAAGGAGTTAGGAAAGAGATTAAGAAGCAGGACCTCAAATCTCCGGATTACTCCCGGTGCCATGCGCTAGTGAGTATAGAAACAGGAGGATAGAGCAGATGAATGTGAGGCTGGAGAGATGGTGCTGGAAGGAGGGCTTTAGATTCCTGGGGCATTGGGACCAGTTCTGGGGAAGGTGGGACCTGTACAGGCCGGACGGGTTGCACCTTAACAGAGCTGGGACCAATGTCCTCACGGGGAGATTCGCCAGTGCTGGGGGGGTGGGGGGGATTAAACTAATTTGTCAGGGGGATGGGCACCAGGATGCAGCATTGGAAAGGAGAAACAAGGTGCACAAAGGATCGGGAGAGACAGAGAGCACGAGAGAAAGAAATAGTACAGTATTAGGTGGGATCAGACTAAGAGAGAGTACAAGAAAGTCTAAGACGGGTTTACAGTACATGTGTGTAAACGCACAAAGCCTGGTAAACAAGGTTGGTGAGCTCAGGCACAAATAGTCACATGGGAATATGATGTCATGGTGATAACGGAGACCTGGCTCAAAAAATGTCAGGATTGGGTACTAAATATTCCTGGATACAAGGTGTTCAGGAAAGATAGGGAAGGAAAGAAAGGAGGGGGGGCGGCAGTATTGATTAAGGGGAATATTGCAGTGCTGGAGAGAGAGGATGTCCTGGAGGGGTCAAGGGCAGAATCTATTTGGTTAGAGTTAAGGAACGATAGAGGTGCCATTACACTACTGGGTGTATTCTATAGGCCACCAACTAGTGGGAAGGATATAGAGGGGCAAATTTGCAGGGAAATTACAGAGAGGTGCAAAAGCCATAGAGTTGTGATAACTGGGGATTTCAACTATCCTAATATAGACTGGGATAGTAATAATATAAGGGGTACAGTGGGGGAGGAATTTCTGAAGTGTGTTCAGGAGAACTTTCTTGACCAGTACGTTTCTGGCCCAATGAGGAAGGAGGCATTGCTGGATCTGGTTCTAGGGAATGAGGCGGGCCAAGTGGAGCAAGTGTCAGTGGGGGAGCATTTAGGGAACAGTGATCATAGTATCATAAGGTTTAGAATAGATATGGAAAAGGACGTGGACCACTCTAAAGTAAAAATACTTAATTGGAGGAGGGCCAATTTCAGTGGGATGAGAACAGATCTGGCCCGGGTAAATTGGAATCAAAGATTGGCAGGGAAAACTGTAATCGAACAATGGGCGGCCTTTAAAGAGGAGATGGTTCGGGTACAGTCTAGGTACATTCCCTAGAGGGGGAAACGTAGGGCAACTAAAGCCAGAGCTCCCAGGATGACAAAAGAGATAGAGAGTAAGATGAAATGGAAAAAAAGGGGCATATGACAGATGTCAGGTTAATAACACAAGTGAGAACCAGGCAGAATATAGAAAGTTCAGAGGGGAAGTGAAAAAGGGAAATAAGAGGGGCAAAGAGAGAATATGAGAATAGACTGGCAGCCAACATAAAAGGGAATCCAAAAGTCTTCTACAGACATGTAAACAGTAAACGGGTAGTAAGAGGAGGGGTGGGGCTGATCAGGGACCATGAAGGAGATCTACTCATGGAGGCAGAGGGCATGGTCGAGGTACTAAATGAGTACTTTGCATCTGTCTTTACCAAGGAAGAAGATACTGCCAGAGTCTCAGTAAAGGAAGATGTAGTTGAAATACTGGATGGGCGAAAAATTGAGAAAGAGGAGGTACTAGAAAGGCTGACTGTACTTAAAGTAGATAAATCACCCGTCCAGATGGGATGCATCGAAGGTCGCTGAGGGAAGTAAGGGGTCGGCTTACTATTAAAATTGCGCCCATGGAATAAAGGCGGCAGTAGCAACATGGATACAGAATTGGTTAAGTGACAGGAAGCAGAGAGTAGTGGTCAATGGTTGTTTTTCGGACTGGAGGGAGGTGTACAGTGGTGTTCGCCAGGGGTCGGTGCTGGGACCACTGCTTTTCTTGATATATATTAATGACTTGGACTTGGGTGTACAGGACACAATTTCCAAATTTGCAGATGACACAAAACTTGGAAGGGTAGTGAACAGTGAGGAGGATAGTGATAGAGTTCAAGAGGACATAGACAGGCTGGTGGAATGGGCGGTCACGTGGCAAATAAAATTTAACGCAGAAAAATGCGAGGTGATACATTTCGGTAGGAAGAACGAGGAGAGGTAATATAAACTAAAGGGCACAATTCTAAAAGGGTTACAGGAACAGAGAGATCTGGGGGTATATGTACACAAATCATTGAAAGTGGCAGGGCAGGTTGAGAAAATGGTTAAAAAAGCATACGGGATCCTGGGCTTTATAAATAGAGGCACAGAGTACAAAAGCAAGGAAGTTATGATGAACCTTTATAAAACACTGGTTCGGCTACAACTGGAGTATTGTGTCCAGTTCTGGGCACCGCACTTTAAGAAAGATGTGAAGGCCTTAGAGAGGGTGCAGAAGAGATTTACTGGAATGATTCCAGGGATGAGGGACTTTAGTTACGTGGATAGACTGGAGAAGCTGGGGTTGTTCTCCTTGGAACAGAGACGGTTGAGAAGAGATTTGATCGAGGTGTTCAAAATCATGAAAGGTCCAGACAGAGTAGATAGAGAGAAACTGTTCCCATTGGCGGAAGGGTCAAGAACCAGAGGACATAGATTTAAGGTGATTGGCAAAAGAACCAAAGGCGACATGAGGAAAAACTTTTTCACACAGCGAGTGGTTAGGATCTGGAATGCACTGCCCGAGGGAGTGGTGGAGGCAGATTCAATCATGGCCTTCAAAAGGGAACTGGATAAGGACTTGAAAGGAAAAAAATTGCAGGACTACAGAGATAGGGCGGGGGAGTGGGACTAGCTGGATTGCTCTTGCAGAGAGCCGGCATGGACTCAATGGGCCGAACGGCTTTCTTCCATGCTGTAACCTTTCTACGATCCTACGTTTTCCCCCTTTCTCCGTCTCTTTTCCTCTAATTCTCCTTTTCTCTCTCTCTTATTCTCCTTTTCTCTATCTATAACCCTCTCTTTATCTCTCACTCTCTCTCATCCTCCCCTTTTTCTTGCTCCCTCATTCTTCCTCATTCCCCTTTCTGTCTCTCTCTCTCATTCTCTCTTTCTCTCACTCTGTCTGATTCTCCCTTTCTCTGTCTCTCTTTCTCTCATTCTCCCTCTCTCTCATTCCCCCTTTTCTATTCACTTTGGCAGGAAGAATAGAAAAACAGAATATTTTTTAAATGGTGAGAAACTATTAAATGTTGGTGTTCAGAGAGACTTGGGTGTCCTCGTACAAGAAACACAAGAAGTTAGCATGCAGGTACAGCAAGGAATGAGGAAAGCAAATGGCATGTTGGCCTTTATTGCAAGTGGGTTGGAGTACAAGAGGAAGGAAGTCTTACTACAATTATACAGGGCTTTGGTGAGACTACAGCTGGAGTACTGTGTACAGTTTTGGTCTCCTTACCTAAGGAAGGAAATACTTGCCTTAGAGGCGGTGCAACAAAGGTTCACTCAATTGATTCCTGGGATGAGAGGGTTGTCCTATGAGGAGAGATTGAGTAGAATGGGCCTATACTCTCTGGAGTTTAGAAGAATGAGAGGTGATCTCATTGAAACATATAAGATTCTGAGGGGGCTTGACAAGGTAGATGCTGAGAGGCTGTTTCCCCTGGCTGGAGAATCTAGAACTGGAGGGCATAGTCTCAGGATAAGGGGTCGACCATTTCAGACTGAGATGAGGAGGAATTTCTTCACTCAGTGGGTTGTGAATCTTTGGAATTCTCTACCCCAGAGGGCTGTGGATGCTGAATCATTGAGTATATTCAAGGCTGAGATCGATTGATTTTTGGACTCCAGGGGAATCAAGGGATATGGGAATTGGGCAGGAAAGTGGAATTGAGTTCGCAGATCAGCCATGATCTGATTGGATGGTGGAGCAGGCTCGAGGGGCCGTATGGCCGACTCCTGCTCCTATTTCTTATGTTCTCTGTCTCTCACTTTCTCTTATTCTTCCTTTCTCCATCTGTCACTCTCCCTCATTCCCCCTTTCTCTGACTCTCTCTCTCTCTCTCTCCGTTTCTCTTTCCCCCCTTTCTCACTCTCATTTCCCCCCTTTCTCTGTCTCCATCTCTCTCTCATTCTCCATTTCTGTTTCTCACTCTCTATCATTCCCCTTTCTCTCTCTCTCTCTCTAATTCCCCCTTTCCCTGTTTGTCTCTCTAATTCCCCCTTTCTCTCCCTCATTCCCCCTTTCTCTGCCTCTCTCATTCTCCCTTTCTCTGTCTCTCACTCTCTCATTCTCCATCTTTCACTCTTGCTCATTTTCCCTTTCTCTATCTCATTCCCCTTTCTCTCTCTCTCTCTCCCATTCCCCCTTTCTCTGTCTCACTATCACTCACTGCCCCTTTGTCTGTCTCTCACTCTCTCTCATTCCCTCCATCATCTGTCTCTCTCATTCCCCCTTTCTCGGTCTCTTCATTTCATTTTCCTATTCTGTCTCAGTCTCTCATTCTCTCTAATTCCTCCTTTGTCTGATTCTC
Source organism: Heptranchias perlo (assembly GCF_035084215.1). Taxonomy (NCBI): domain Eukaryota; kingdom Metazoa; phylum Chordata; class Chondrichthyes; order Hexanchiformes; family Hexanchidae; genus Heptranchias; species Heptranchias perlo. Next base: position 805,605 of record NW_027138980.1, on the reverse strand, counting down.
TCTCTCACTCTCTCTCTCTCATTCCCCCTTTCTCGGTCTCTCGCTTTCTTTCATCCTCACGTTCTCTGTCTCTCTCTCTCTCCTTCCCCCCCTCTCTCTCTCTCCATTCCCCCCTCTCTCTCTCTCCATTCCCCCTCTCTCTCTCTATTCCCCTCTCTCTCTCTCTCTCCATTCCCCCCTCTCTCTCCATTCTCCCTCTCTCTCTCTCTCTCCATTCCCCCCTCTCTCTCTCTCTCCCATTCCCCTTTTCTTTGTCTCTCACTCTCCCATTCCCCCTTTCTCTATCTCTCGGTCTCATTCTCTTTCTCTCTCTCTCATTCCCCCCTCTCTCTCTCTCATTCCCCCCTCTCTCTCTCTGTCACTCCCCCCTCTCTCTCTCATTCCCCCCTCTCTCTCTCTCTCTCTCTCATTCCCCCCTCTCTCTCATTCCCCTCTCTCTCTCTCTCTCTCTCTCATTCCCCTCTCTCTCTCTCCATTCCCCCCTCTCTCTCTCTCTCCATTCCCCCCTCTCTCTCTCTCCCATTCCCCTTTTCTTTGTCTCTCACTCTCCCATTCCCCCTTTCTCTTTCTCTCTCTCTCATTCCCCCCTCTCTCTCTCTCCATTCCCCCTCTCTCTCTCTCTCCATTCCCCCTCTCTCTCTCTCTCTCATTCCCCCCTCTCTCTCTCATTCCCCCCTCTCTCTCTCTCTCCATTCCCCCCCTCTCTCTCTCCATTCCCCCCCTCTCTCTCTCTCTCTCCATTCCCCCCCCCTCTCTCTCCATTCCCCCCTCTCTCTCTCTCTCTCTCCATTCCCCCCTCTTTCTCTCTCTCCATTCCCCCCTCTCTCTCATTCCCCTCTCTCTCTCTCTCTCTCTCTCATTCCCCTCTCTCTCTCTCCATTCCCCCCTCTCTCTCTCTCTCCATTCCCCCCTCTCTCTCTCTCCCATTCCCCTTTTCTTTGTCTCTCACTCTCCCATTCCCCCTTTCTCTTTCTCTCTCTCTCATTCCCCCCTCTCTCTCTCTCCATTCCCCCTCTCTCTCTCTCTCCATTCCCCCTCTCTCTCTCTCTCTCATTCCCCCCTCTCTCTCTCATTCCCCCCTCTCTCTCTCTCTCCATTCCCCCCCTCTCTCTCTCCATTCCCCCCCTCTCTCTCTCTCTCTCCATTCCCCCCCCCTCTCTCTCCATTCCCCCCTCTCTCTCTCTCTCTCTCCATTCCCCCCTCTTTCTCTCTCTCCATTCCCCCCTCTCTCTCTCCATTCCCGCCTCTCTCTCTCCATTCCCCCCTCTCTCTCTCCCCATTCCCCCCTCTCTCTCTCCATTCCCCCTTCTCTCTCTCTCTCCATTCCCCCCTCTCTCTCTCTCCATTCCCTCCTCTCTCTCTCTCTCCATTCCCCCCTCTCTCTCTCTCCATTCCCCCCTCTCTCTCTCTCCATTCCCCCCTCTCTCTCTCTCCATTCCCCCCTCTCTCTCTCTCCATTCCCCCTCTCTCTCTCTCTCCATTCCCCCCTCTCTCTCTCTCCATTCCCCCCTCTCTCTCTTTCTCCATTCCCCCCTCTCTCTCTCTCCATTCCCCCCTCTCTCTCTCTCATTCCCCCCTCTCTCTCTTTCTCCATTCCCCCCTCTCTCTCTCTCCCAATCCCCTTTTCTTTGTCTCTCACTCTCCCATTCCCCTTTCTCTATCTCTCGCTCTCATTCTCTTTCTCTCTCTCTCATTCCCCCCTCTCTCTCTCCATTCCCCCCTCTCTCTCCATTCCCTCTCTCTCTCTCTCTCTCTCCATTCCTCCCTCTCTCTCTCTCCATTCCCCCCTCCCTCTCTCTCTCCATTCCCCCCTCTCTCTCTCTCTCTCCATTCCCCCCTCTCTCTCTCTCTATTCCCCCCTCTCTCTCTCTCTCTCCATTCCCCCTTCTCTCTCTCCATTCCCCCTTCTCTCTCTCTATTCCCCCTTCTCTCTCTCTCCATTCCCCCTTCTCTCTCTCTATTCCCCCTTCTCTCTCTCTCCATTCCCCCTCTCTCTCTCACTCATTCTCCCTTTTTGTTTCTCACTCTCTCTCATTCTCCATTTCTCTGTCTCTCGCCCTCTCATTCCACCATTTTTCTATCTCTTATTCCCACTTTCTCTGCCTCTCTTCCTCATTCTCCCTCTCTTTCATTCCCCCTTTGTCTCACTCTCTCTCATTCTCTGTTTTTCTTACTCTCTCATTCTCCCTCATTCCCTTTCTCTCTCTCTCATTCCCCCTTTCTCTGTCTCTCTCTCTCTCATTCCCCCTTTCTCTGCTTCTCTCTCTCATTCCCCCTTTCTCTATCTCTCGATTTCTCTCATTCCCCCTTTCTCTGCTTCTCTCGCTCATTCCCCCTTTTTCTGTCTCTCACTCACCCTCATCCCCCTTTCTCTGCCTCTCTCTCTCTCTTTCATTCCCTTGTCTCTGTCTCTCTCTCATTCCCACTTTCTCTCTCACTCTCTCACATTCCTTCTTTCTCTCTCTCCCACTCTTGCTCATTATCCATTTCTCTCACTAGCTATCACTCCAATTCTCCATTTCTCTCTCTCTCCCTCTCTCTCTCCCTATGTCTCCCACTCTCTGGCTCTCACTTCAATTCTTCTTTCTGTCTCTCTCTCTCTAATTCCCACTTTCTCCCTGTCACACTCTCCATCTCCCTTTCTCTGTTTCACGCTCTCCTTTTCTCATGTGTTCTTTGTCTTTCATTCTGTCTGTCATTTTTCCGTCTCTCAGTCTATCACTTGTGCTCATTTTCCCTCTCTTTGTCTCTCCCCCTATTCGCATCTGACTAACTTGATTGAATTTTTTGAGGAGGTAATAAGGAGGGTCGATGAGGGTGGTGCATTTAATGTAGTCTGATAACAATTCTGAGGGACAGTATTAATCGTCATTTGGAAAGGCACGGGTTAATCAAGGACAGTCAGCATGGATTTGTTAAGGGAAGGTCGTGTCTGACTAACTTGATTGAATTTTTCGAGGAGGTAACAAGGAGGGTCGATGAGGGTAACACGTTTGATGTAGTCTACATGGATTTTAGCGAGGCTTTTGACAAGGTCCCACATGGCAGACTGGTCAGAAAAGTACATGCCCATGGGATCCAAGGGAGAGTGGTGAGTTGGATCCAAAATTGGCTCAGTGGCAGGAAGCAAGGGGTAATGGTCGACGGTGTTTTTGTGACTGGAAGGCTGTTTCCAGTGGGGTCCCGCAAGGCTCAGTACCAGGTCCCTTGCTTTTTGTGGTATGTATTAATGATTTGGACTTAAATGTAGGGGGCATGATTAAGAAGTTTGCAGATGATACAAAGATAGGCCGTGTGGTTGATAGTGAGGAGGAAAGCTGTAGACTGCAGGAAGATATCAATGGACTGGTCAGGTGGGCAGAAAAGTGGCAAATGGAATTCAATCCAGAGAAGTGTGAGGTAATACATTTCGGGAGAGCAAACAAAGCAAGGGAATACACAATAAATGGGAGGATACTGAGAGGTGTAGAGGAAGTGAGGGACCTTGGAGTGCATGTCCACAGATCCCTGGCAGTAGCAGGACAGGTAGATAAGGTGGTTAAAAAGGCATATGGGATACTTTCCTTTATTAGCCGAGGCATAGAATATAAGAGCAGGGAGGTTATGCTGGAACTGTATAAAACACTATTTAGGCCACAGCTTGAGTACTGTGTACAGTTCTGGTCACCACATTACAGGAAAGATGTGATTGCACTAGAGAGGGTGCAGAGGAGATTTACGAGGATGTTGCCAGGACTGGAGAATTTTAGCTATGAGGAAAGTTTGGATAGGCTGGGGTTGTTCTCTTTGGAACAGGAGGCTGAGGGGTGATTTAATTGAGGTGTTCAAAATTATGACGGGGCTAGATCGAGTGGATAGGAAGGACCTATTTCCCTTAGCAGAGAGGTCAATAACCAGGGGGCATAGATTTAAAGTGATTGGTAGAAGGATTAGAGGGAGCTGAGGAGAAATATTTTCACCCAGAGGGTGGTGGGGGTCTGGAACTCACTGCCTGAAAGGGTGGTAGAGGCAGAAACCCTCAACTCATTTAAACAGTACCTGGATATGCACCTGAAGAGCTGTAACCTACAGGGCTACGGACCAAGTGCTGGAAAGTGGGATTAGGCTGGAAAGCTCATTTACGGCCGGCACGGACACGATGGGCCAAATGGCCTCCTTCTGAGCCATAAATTTTCTATGATTCTGTCTCTCTCCTTCTCCCTTTCTATTACTGATTCTCTCATTTCCCCTTTGTCTCTCTTTAATTCCTCCTTTCTCTGTCTATCTCTCTCTCCCTTTCTATGTCACTCACTCTCTCTCATTCCCCCTTTCTCTTTCTATCTCTCATTCTCCCATTCTCTGTCCCACACTCTCTCTTAATCCCCCTTCGTCATTATCTTTCATTCCCCATTTCTCTGTCTCTCTCTCATTTCTACTTTCTCTCCCCCTCTCTCTCTCCTTCACCCTTTCATAGAATCATAGAAAGGTTAGAGCCCATCGAGTCCGTGCCGGCTCTCTGCAAGAGCAATCCAGTTAGTCCCACTCCCCCGCCCTATCCCTGTACCCCTGCAAATTTTTCCCTTCCAGTACTTATCCAGTTCCCTTTTGAAGGCCATGATTGAATCTGCCTCCACCACCCCCTCGGGCAGTGCATTCCAGATCCTAACCACTCGCTGTGTAAAAAAGTTTTTCCTCATGTCACCTTTGGTTCTTTTGCCAATCACCTTAAATCTATGTCCTCTGGTTCTTGACCCTTCCGCCAATGGGAACAGTTTCTCTCTATCTACTCTGTCTAGACCCTTCATGATTTTGAATACCTCTATCAAATCTCCTCTCAACCGTCTCTGTTCCAAGGAGAACAACCCCAGCTTCTCCAGTCTATCCACGTAACTAAAGTCCCTCATCCCTGGAATCATTCCAGTAAATCTCTTCTTCTCTTCACATCTTTCCTAAATTGCGGTGCCCAGAACTGGACACAATTCTCCAGTTGTGGCCGAACCTGTGTTTCAGAAAGGTTCATCATGACTTCCTTACTTTTGAACTCAATGCCTCTATTTATAAAGCCCAGGATCCCGTATGCTTTTTTTAACCATTTTCTCAACCTGCCCTGCCACCTTCAATGATTTGTGTACATATACCCCCAGATCTCTCTGTTCCTGCACCCCTTTTAGAATTGTGCCCTCTCGTTTATATTGCCTCTCCTTGTTCTTCCTATTGAAATGTATCACTTCGTATTTTTCTGATTTAAATTTCATCTGCCACGTATCCGCCCATTCCACCAGCCTGTCTATATCCTCTTGAAGTCTATCACTATCCTCCTCACTGTTCACTACACTTCCAAGTTTTGTGTCATCTGCAAATTTGGAAATTGTGCCCTGTACACCCAAGTCCAAGTCATTAATATATATCAAGAAAAGCAGTGGTTCCAGCACCGACCCCTGGGGAACACCACTGTGCACCTCCCTCCAGTCCGAAAAACCACTTCACCACTACTCTGTTTCCTGTCACTTAACCAATTCTGTATCCATGCTGCCACTGTCCCCGTTATTCCATAGGCCACAATCTTGATGATAAGCCTACCGTGCGGCCCTTTATCAAACACCTTTTGAAAGTCCATATGCACCACATCCACCGCATTGCCCTCATCTCCCCTCTCTGTTACCTCATTAAAAAACTGTATCAGGTTAGTTAGAAACATAGAAAATAGGAGCAGGAGTAGGCCATTCGGCCCTTCGAGCCTGCTCCCCCTTTCAATATGATCATGGCTGATCCTCTATCTCAATACCATATTCCCGTTCTCTCCCCATACCCCTTTTGTGTCTAGAAATCTATCGATCTCCTTCTTAAATATATTCAGTGACTTGGCCTCCACAGCCTTCTGTGGTAGAGAATTCCACAGGTTCACCACCCTCTGAGTGAAGAAATTTCTCCTCATCTCGGTTCTAAATGTCCTACCCCATATCCTCGTTCTAGACCCCCAGCCAGGGGAAACATCCTCCCTGCATCCAGTCTGTCGAGCCCTGTCAGAATTTTATATGTTTCAATGAGATCCCCTCTCATTCTTCTAAACTCTAGTGAATACAGGCCGAGTCGACCCAATCTCTCCTCATACAACAGTTCTGCCATCCCAGGGATCAGTCTGGTGAACCTTCGTTGCACTCCCTCTATGGCAAGTATATCCTTTCTCAGGTAAGGAGACCAAAACTGCACACAATACTCCAGGTGTGGTCTCACCAAGGTCCTGTATATCTGCAGTAAGGCATTCTTGCTCCTATACTTGCAAGGACATGCTTGCATTGGAGGCAGTTCAGAGAATGTTCACTAGGTTGATTCCGGGTATGGAAGGGTTGTCTTATGAGGAAAGATTGAACAGGTTGGGCCTATACTCATTGGAGTTTAGAAGAATGAGAGGAGATCTTATTGAAACATACAAGATTCTGAGGGGACTCGATAGGGTAGATGCTGAGAGGATATTACCCCTCATGGAGGAATCTAAAACTCGGGGACATAGACTCAGAATAAGGGGTCGCCCGTTTAAGATGGAAATGAGGAGGAATTTCTTCTCCTGGAGGATCGTGAATCTTTAGAATTTTTTACCCCAAGAAGCTGTGGAGGCTGAGTCATTGAATACATTCAAGGCTGAGTTAGACAAATTTTTGATCAGCAAGGGAGTCAAAGTATATGGAGAAAGGGCGGAAAAGTGGAGTTGAGGTAAAAATCAGATCAGCCATGATCTCATTAAATGGCGGAGCAGGCTCGAGGGGCCGAATGACCTACTCCTGCTCCTATCTCATATGGTACTCAGATCCTCTTGCAACGAAGACCAACATACCATTTGCCTTCCTAACTGAATTGCTGCACCTGCATGTTTGCTTTCAGTGACTGGTGTACAAGGACACCCAGATCCCTTTGTACATCAACATTTCCCAATCTATCAACATTTAAATAATACTCTGCCTTTCTGTTTTTCCTTCCGAAGTGGATAACTTCACATTTATCCACATTATACTGCATCTGCCATGTATTTGCCCACTCACTCAACTTGTCTAAATCGCCTTGAAGCCTCTTTGCATCCTCCTCACAACTCACAATCCCACCTAGTTTTGTGTCATCAGCAAAATTGGAAATATTACATTTCGTTCCCTCATCCAGATCATTGATATATATTGTGAATAGCTGGGGCCCAAGCACTGATCCCTGTGGTACCCCACTAGTCACTGCCTGCCACCCCAAAAAAGACCCATTTATTCCTACTCTCTGTTTCCTGTCTGTTAACCAATTTTCAATCCAAGCCAGTATATTACCTCCAATCCCACATGCTTTAATTTTGTACACTAACCTCTTATGTGGGACTTTATCAAAGGCCTTCTGAAAATCCAAATAAACCACATCCACTGGTTCTCCTTTATCAATTCTACCAGTTACATCCTCAAAAAACTCCAGTCGGTTTGTCAAAAATAAATCCATGTTGACTTTGTCTAATCCCGTTGATATTTTCTAAGTGTCCTGTTATCACATTCTTTATAATAGACTCTAGCATTTTCCCCACTACTGATGTGAGGCTAACCGGTCTGTAGTTCCCTGTTTTCTCTCTCCCTCCTTTTTAAATAGTGGGGTTACATTTGCCACCCTCCAATCTGCAGGAACTGTTCTATAATCTATAGAATTTTGGAAGATGACAACTAATGCATCCACTATTTCCATGGCTATCTCTTTTAGTTCTCTGGGATGCAGATTATCAGGCCCTGGGGATTTATCGGCTTTCAGTCCCATTAATTTCTCCAGCACTATTTTTTTACGAATACTAATTTCCTTTAATTCCTCCTTCTCACTAGTCCCTTGGTTCCCTAGCATTTCTGGGACATTATTTTTTTTTTATTCCTTCATGGGATGTGGGCGTCGCTGGTGAGGCCAGCATTCATTGCCCATCCCATATTGCCCTTGAGAAGGTGGTGGTGAGCCGCCTTCTTGAACCGCTGCAGTCCGTGTGGTGAAGGTTCTCCCACAGTGCTGTTAGGAAGGGAGTTCCAGGATTTTGACCCAGCGACGATGAAGGAACGGCGATATATTTCCAAGTCGGGATGGTGTGTGACTTGGAGGGGAACGTGCAGGTGGTGTTGTTCCCATGTGCCTGCTGCTCTTGTCCTTCTAGGTGGTAGAGGTCACTCATTTGGGAGGTGCTGTTGAAGAAGCCTTGGCGAGTTGCTGCAGTGCATCCTGTGGATGGTACACACTGCAGCCACAGTGCGCCGGTGGTGAAGGGAGTGAATGTTTAGGGTGGTGGATGGGGTGCCAATCAAGCGGGCTGCTTTGTCCTGAATGGTGTCGAGCTTCTTGAGTGTTGTTGGAGCTGCACTCATCCAGGCAAGTGGAGAGTATTCCATCACACTCCTGACTTGTGCCTTGTAGATAGTGGAAAGGCTTTAGGCAGTCAGGAGGTGAGTCACTCGCCGCAGAATACCCAGCCTCTGACCTGCTCTTGTAGCCACAGTATTTATACGGCTGGTCCAGTTAAGTTTCTGGTCAATGGTGACCCCCAGGATGTTGATGGTGGGGGATTCAGCGATGGTAATACCATTGAATGTCGAGGGGAGATGGTTAGACTCTGTCTTGTTGGAGATGGTCATTGCCTGGCACTTGTCTGGCGCAAATGTTACTTGCTATTTATCAGCCCAAGCCTGGATGTTGTCCAGGACTTGCTGCATGCGGGCTCGAACTGCTTCATTATTTGAGGGGTTGTGAATGGAACTGAACACTGTGCAATCATCAGCGAACATCCCCATTTCTGACCTTATGATGGAGGGAAGGTCATTGATGAAGCAGCTGAAGATGGTTGGGCCTAGGACACTGCCCTGAGGAACTCCTGCAGCAATGTCCTGGGGCTGAGATGATTGGCCTCCAACAACCACTATCATCTTCCTTTGTGCTAGGTATGACTCCAGCCACTGCAGAGTTTTCTCCCTGATTCCCATTGACTTCAATTTTACTAGGGCCCCTTGGTGCTACACTCGGTTAAATGCTGCCTGGATGTCAAGGGCAGTCACTCTCACCTCACCTCTGGAATTCAGCTCTTTTGTCCATGTTTGGACCAAGGCTGTAATGAGGTCTGGAGCCGAGTGGTCCTGGCAGAACCCTAACTGAGCATCGGTGAGCAGGTTATTGGTGAGTAAGTGCCGCTTGATAGCACTGTCGACGACACCTTCCATCACTTTGCTGATGATTGAGAGTAGACTGATGGGGCGGTAATTGGCCGGATTGGATTTGTCCTGCTTTTTGTGGACAGGACATACCTGGGCAATTTTCCACATTGTCGGGTAGATACCAGTGTTGTAGCTGTACTGGAACAGCTTGGCTAGAGGCGCAGCTAGTTCTGGAGCACAAGTCTTCAGCACTACAGCCGGGATGTTGTCGGGGCCCATAGCCTTTGCTGTATCCAGTGCACTCAGCCGTTTCTTGATATCACGTGGAGTGAATTGAATTGGCTGAAGACTGGCTTCTGTGATGGTGGGGATATCGGGAGGAGGCCGAGATGGATCATCCACTCGGCACTTCTGGCTGAAGATGGTTGTGTCCTCTTCCGTGAAGACAGAACCAAATTGTTTAATTGCTCTGCCAAGGAACATAAAAGTGGAAGCTTTTACAGTCCACTTTTATGTTCCTTGTAAGTTTACTCTCATACTCTATTTTTCCCTCTTAATCAACCTCTTGGTCCTTTTTTGCTGAATTCTAAACTGCTCCCAATCCTCAGGCTTGTTACTTTTTCTGGCAACTTTATATGACTCCTCTTTGGATCTAATACTATCCTTAATTTCTTTTGTTAGTCATGGTTGGGCTGCTTTTCCTTTTGTGTTTTTGTGCCAGAAAGGAATGTATAATTAAGAACATAAGAACATAAGAAATTGGAGCAGGAGTAGGCCAATCGGCCCCTCGAGCCTGCTCCGCTATTCAATAAGATCATGGCTGATCTGATCCCAACCACAAATCTAAAGAACACAAGAAGTCGGAGCAGGACCCGGCCACATAGCCCCTGGGCCCTCTCCGCCACCCACAGGGCATTGACCGATCCGAACTCAGCTTCATGTCCAATTTCCTGCCCGCTCCCCATAACCCCTAATTCCCTTTACTTCTAGGAAACTGTCTATTTCTGTTTTAAATTTATCTAATGATGTAGCTTCCACAGCTTCCTGGGGCAGCAAATTCCACAGACCGACCACCCTCTGAGTGAAGAAGTTTCTCCTCATCTCAGTTTTGAAAGAGCAGCCCCTTATTCTAAGATTATGCCCCCTAGTTCTAGTTTCACCCATCTTTGGGAACATCCTTACTGCATCCACCCGATCAAGACCCTTCACAATCTTATATGTTTCAATAAGATCGCCTCTCATTCTTCTGAACTCCAATGAGTAGAGTCTCAATCTACTCAACCTCTCCTCATATGTCCGCCCCCTCATCCCCGGGATTAACCGAGTGAACCTTCTTTGTACTGCCTCGAGAGCAAGTATGTCTTTTCTTAAGTATGGAGACCAAAACTGTATGCAGTATTCCAGGTGCGGTCTCACCAATACCTTATATAACTGCAGCAATACCTCCTTGTTTTTATATTCTATCCCCCGAGCAATAAAAGCCAACATTCCGTTGGCTTTCTTGATCACCTGCTGCACCTGCATACCAACTTTTTGATTTTCTTGCACTAGGACCCCCAGATCCCTTTGTACTGCAGTACTTTCCAGTCTCTCGCCATGAAGAAAATAACTTGCTCTCTGATTTTTCCTGCCAAAGTGCATAACCTCACATTTTCCAATATTATATTGCATCTGCCAAATCTCCGCCCACTCACCCAGCCTGTCTATATCCCCTTGCAGGTTTTTTATGTCCTCCTCACTCTCTACTTTCCCTCCCATCTTTGTATCATCTGCAAATTTTGATATGTTGCACTCGGTCCCCTCCTCCAAATCGTTAATATAGATTGTAAAGAGTTGGGGACCCAGCACCGACCCCTGTGGAACACCACTGGTTACTGGTTGCCAGTCCGAAAATGAACCATTTATCCCAACTCTCTGCTTCCTGTTTGATAACCAATCCTCCACCCATGCCAGAATATTACCCCCAATCCCGTGATTTTTTATCTTAAGTAATAATCTTTTATGTGGCACCTTGTCGAATGCCTTCTGGAAGTCTAAATACACTACGTCCACTGGTTCCCCTTTATCCACCCTATACGTTATATCCTCGAAGAACTCAAGCAAATTTGTCAGACATGACTTCCCCTTCATAAAGCCATGCTGACTTTGTCCTATTAAATTATGCTTATCTAAATGTTCCGTTACTGTCTCCTTAATAATAGACTCCAAAATTTTACCCACCACAGATGTTAAGCTAACTGGCCTATAATTTCCAGCCTTCTGCCTACTACCCTTTTTAAATAACGGTGTTACATTAGCAGTTTTCCAATCTGCCGGGACCTCTCCTGAGTCCAGGGAATTTTGGAAAACTATCACCAAAGCATCCACAATCCCTACTGCCACTTCCCTCAAGACCCTAGGATGGAAGCCATCAGGTCCAGGGGATTTATCCGCCTTGAGTCCCATTATTTTACTGAGTACCATCTCTTGAGTGATTTTAATCGTATTTAGCTCCTCCCCCCCGAGAGTCCCCTGTTTGTCCAGTGTTGGGATATTCTTAGTGTCCTCTACTGTAAAGACTGAAACAAAATATTTGTTCAGCATTTTTGCCATCTCCATGTTTCCCACCATTAATTTCCCGGTCTCATCCTCTAAGGGACCTATGTTTGCCTTAGCCACCCTTTTTCTTTTTATATAACTATAGAAACTCTTGCTATCTGTTTTTATATTTTTTGCTAATTTCTTTTCATAATCTAACTTCCCTTTCTTAATCAATCCTTTAGTTACTTTTTGCTGTCTTTTGAAGAATTCCCAATCTTCTATCTTCCCACTAATTTCTTTACTTAGCCACGGGTGGCTGTCATTTCTTTTACACCCTTTTTTCCTCAGTGGAATATATTTATTTTGAAAGTTGTAAAATAACTCCCTAAATGAACACCACTGCTCATGTACCGTCTTACCCTTTAATCTATTTTCCCAGTCCACTTTAATCAATTCCGCTCTCATACCATCATAGTCTCCTTTATTCAAGCTCAGTACGCTTGTTTGAGAATCAACCTTCTCACCCTCTAATTGGATATGGAATTCAACCATGTTGTGGTCGCTCGTTCCAAGGGGATCCTTAACTAGGACATTATTAATTAATCCTGACTCATTACACAGGACCAGGTCCAAGGTTGCCTGCCCCCTTGTAGGATCAGTTACATACTGCTCAAGAAATCCATCCCTGATGCACTCAATGAACTCGTCCTCAAGGCTGCTCTGCCCAATTTGATTTGTCCAGTTAATATGATAATTAAAATCCCCCATAATTATGGCTGTTCCCTTATTACATGCCCCGACTATCTCCTGATTAATACTTCTTCCAGCAGAGTTGCAACTATTAGGAGGCCTATATACTACGCCCACTAATGGTTTTTTTTCCCTTATTATTCCTTATCTCCACCCAAACTGTTTCATTGTTACAATTCATGCATTCGTTCCTTAAATGTTAGCCATTGCCTATCCACCTTCATGCCTTTTAATGAAGCTTCCCAATCTATCATAGCCAACTCACTCCTCATACCTTCGTAGTTTCCTTTGTTTAGATTTAGGACCCTAGTTTCAGATTGGACTACTTCACTTTCCATCTTAATGAAGAATTCTATCATGTTATGGTCACTCTTCCCTAAAGGACCCCACACAACAAGATTATTAATTAACCCCTTCTCATTGCACAATACCTAATCTAGGATAGCCTGTTCCCTGGTTGGCTCCTCAATGTACTGGTCCAAAAAAAAATCTCGTACACAATCCAGGAATTCATCCTCCACAGTATTATTGCTAATTTGGTTTGGCCAGTCTATATGTAGATTAAAGTCACCCATGATTACTGTAGTACCCTTGTTACATGCATCTCCAATTTCCTGTTTGGTGCCATCCCCTACATTACCACTACTGTTTGGAGGCCTATAGACAACTCCCACCAGTGATTTCTGCCCCTTGGTGCTTCTTAACTCCACCCAGACTGATTCTACATCTTGATTTTCTGAGCAAATATCCTTTCTCATTATTGCTCTGATTTCATCCTTTACTAACACCACCCCACCTCCTTTTCCTTTTTGCCTGTCCTTCCTAAATATCGAATACCCTTGGATATCCAGCTCCCAGCCTTGGTCACCCTGCAGCCATGTCTCTGTAATTGCAATTGTATCATATCCATTTTCATCTAATTGCGCTGTTAATTCATCTACCTTATTACGAATGCTTTGTGCATTCAGATTCAGTGCCTTTAGATTTGTCCTCTTTACTTTTTTAGACATCTTAACATTTTTTTGTACTATGGCCCTATTTGTCTTATTACCATTTTTTCTTACCCAGACCCTATTTGTTCGTGCACTCTTTTGTTAGTATGCTGTGTCCCTTCCTGACACAATCTGGTTATCCTTACCCCAGTCACTTTCCTGCACTGCTTCTTTGTCTTTTCTCTTTAGCATTCTAGGTTTCTCTCCACCGGGACCCTCCCCCCGACCTTATTTAGTTTAAAGCCCTATCTATCTCCCTAGTTATTCGATTCGCTCGAACTCTGGTCCCAGCCTGGTTCAGGTATAGTCTGTCCCAACGGAACAGCTCTCTCTTTCCCCAGTACTGGTGCCAGTGCCCCACGAATCAAAACCAACTTCTCCCACACCAACCTTTGAGCCACGCATTCATCTCTCTGATCTGATTTACCCTGTGCCAATTTGCTCGTGGCTCAGGTAATAATCCGGAGATTATTATTTTTGTGGTTCTGCTTTTTAATTTAGTCCCTAGCTGCTCGAACTCCCTCAGCAGAACCTTTTTCTTAGTCCTACCTATGTCATTAATTGCCTTTAACAAATCCGTGCTGGCTTTCACTAATCAATCCACACTTGTCCAAGTGCCTGTTAATTCTGTCCCAGATTATCGTTTCTAAAAATTTCCCCACCACTGAGGTTAAACTGACTGGCCTATAGTTGCTGGGTTTATCCTTACACCCTTTTTTGAACAAAGGAGTAACATTTGCAATTCTCCAGTCCTCTGACACCACTCCCTTGCCTACGGATGTTTGGAAGATTATGACCAGTACCTCCACAATTTCCACCCTTACTTCCCTCATCAACCTAGGGTGCATCCCATCCGGACCGGGTGATTTATCTACTTTAAGTACAGCCAGCCTTTCTAGTCCCTCCTCTTTATCAATTTTGAACCCATCCAGTATCTTAACTACATCTTCCTTTACTGAGACTCTGGCAGCATCTTCTTCCTTGGTAAAGACAGATGCAAAGTACTCATTTAGTACCTCGGCCATCCCCTCTGCCTCCATGAGTAGATCTCCTTTATGGTCCCTATATTGACCCCACCCCTCCTCTCACTACCCGTTTACTGTTTACATGTCTGTAGAAGACTTTGGATTCCCTTTTATGTTGGCCGCCAGTCTATTCTCATACTCTCTCTTTGCCCCTCTTATTTCCTTTTTCACTTCCCCTCTAAACTTTCTATATTCTCCCTGGTTCTCACTTGTGCTATCAATCTGACATCCCTCATACACCCCCTTTTTCCATTCACCCTTTCTCCTTCCCCCACGCTCTCTCACTCTCCATGTCTCTCACTTTCTCTCAGTCTCTCTCCCATTTCCCTTTCTCTGTGTCCCTTGCTCTTTCATTTACTTTTCTTTCTGTCTCTCTCTCTTATTCTCCCTTTCTCTAGTTCTATCTCTCTAATTCCTCTATGTGTATCCCTCTCAATCTCTCTCATTCCCTTTTCTCTGCCTCACTCTCCCTAATTCTCATTTCTCCCTCAGTCGTCTCCCTCCCACTCTTACTCATTATCCATTTCTCTCAGTCGCTATCACTCAAATTCTCCCTTTCGATGTCTCACTCTCTCTCATTGCCCCTTTCTCTGTCTCTCTTTCTCAGTCTCTCTCATTCTCCTTTTCTCTGTCTCTCACTGACTCTCATTTCCCCCTTTCTCTCTCTCTCATTCCCCCATTCTGTGTATCTCTCTCTCTATCCCCTTTTCTCTGTCTCTCCCTTCATTCTCCCTTTCTCTGTCTCTCACTCTCCCTATCTCTCACTCTCGTTATCCCTCACTACCACTCATTCTCCTTTTCTCTCTCTCTCATTCCTCCTTTCTCTCAGTTTCTCTCTCTCTCCCCCATTTCACTTTCACTCTGTCTTCCACTCTCTTTTTCCCCCTTTCTCTCATTCTCTCCCATTCTCCATTCATCTCATCTCTCTCTATCTCCCTCATTGCCCTCTCACTCTCCCTCATTCTCCATTTCTTTGTCTCTCACTCCTTTTCTATCTCTCTCTCTCTCTCTCTCTCATTCTCCCTATGTCTCCCACTCTCTTATTCTCCAACTCTCTGGCTCCCACTTTAATTCTTCTTTCTGTGTGTCTCTCTCTCTCTAATTCCCACTTTCTCCCTGTCTTTCTCTCATTCTTCCTTTTTCTCCACCTCACTTCCTCATTCTCCTTTCTTTCTCTCTTTTTCCCCTTTCTCTTGGTCTCTCTCTTTCACTCCAATTCTCCCTTTCTCTGTCTCTCACTCCCTTTCTCTGTCTCTCTCTCTCTCCCCCTTTCTCTGTCGCACTCTCTCTCCCATTCTCATTTGCTCTTTTTCTCTCTGTCTGTCATATTTCCGTCTCTCGGTCTATCACTCACACTCATTCTCCCTCTCTGTCTGTCTCTCCCCTTCTTCCTGCCTCTCTCTTTCTCTATCACTCTCTCTCATTCCCCCCATTCACTATATCTCTGTCTCACTCATTCTCCCTTTCTCTATATCTCATTCTCTCTCATTCCCCCTTTCTCTCTCTCACTCTCTCATTCCCCCTTTCTCTCTCTCTCACTCTCACTTGTTCTCCATTTCTCTCAGTCTCCCTCTCTCTATCACTCCAATTTTCCATTTCTCTGCCTCCCAGTCTCTCTCATTCTCCCATTCACACTGTTTCTCCCTCATTCCTCCTTTGTGTCCCACTCCCTCATATTCTCCCTCTCTCTCTGTCTGTCATTTCTCCGTCTCTCGGTCTGTCACTTATCCTCATTCTCTCTCTCTCTGTCTCACCCCCTATTCCTGCCTCTCTCTCTTTCTCCATTTCTATTGCTCTTTCTCAGTTCCCCTTTCTCTCCCATTTGCTCACTTTCTCCCTTTCTGTCTCCTACTTTCTCTCTCTCCATATCCCTCACACTCTCTCATTTCCACTTTGTCTCTTTCATTCTTCCCTTATCTCTCTCTCTCTCTCATTCTCACTCTCTCACTCTCTCACATTCTCCCTTTCTCTGTCTCCCTCTCTCTCACATTCTCCCTGTCTCTGTCTCCCTCTCGCTTAAATTCCCCTTGCTCTGTCTCCCTCTCACTCAGTCCCCCATTCTCTGTCTCTCTCTCACATTCCCCCTTTCTCTGTCTGTCTCTCTCTCACATTCCCCCTTTCTCTGTCTATCTCCCTCTCTCTCCCTCTCTCATTCCCCCTTTCTCTGTCTGTCTCTCTCTCACATTCCCCCTTTCTCTGTCTATCTCCCTCTCTCTCCCTCTCTCATTCCCCCTTTCTCTGTCTCTCTCTCACAGTTCCCCTTTCACTGTCTCTCTCTCTCACATTCCCCCTTTCTCTTTCTCTCATTCCCGCTTTCTCTGTC
Source organism: Heptranchias perlo (assembly GCF_035084215.1). NCBI lineage: Eukaryota > Metazoa > Chordata > Chondrichthyes > Hexanchiformes > Hexanchidae > Heptranchias > Heptranchias perlo. The sequence goes on along the minus strand of NW_027138980.1, from coordinate 788,876 downwards.
TCTCTATCACATTCCCCCTTTCACTGTCTCTCTCTCTCATTCCCCCTTTCTCTGTCTCTCTCTCTCTCACATTCCCCCTTTCTCTGTCTCTCTCTCTCTCTCACATTCCCCCTTTCTCTGTCTCTCTCCCTCTCTCTCACATTCCCCCTTTCTCTGCTTCTCTCTCTCACCTTCCCCCTTTCTCTGTCTCTCTCTCTCATTCGCCCTTTCTCTGTCTTTCTCTCTCTCTCATTCACTCTCTCTCATTCGCCCTGTCTCTCTCTCTCTCTCTCTCCTGCTTTCTGTCTCTCTCACATTCGCCCTTTCTCTGTCTCTCTCTCTCTGATTCCCCCTTTCTCTGTCTCTGTCTCTCTCCTTTTCCCCATTTCTCTGTCTCTCTCACTCACATTCCCCCTTTCTCTGTCTCTCCCTCTTTCACATCCCCCTTTCTCTATCTCACTCTCTCTCTCATTCCCCCTTTCTCTGTCTCTCTCTCTCACATCCCCCTTTCTCTGTCTCTCTCTCTCTCATTCGCACTTTCTCTGTCTCTCTCTCTCACATTCCCCTTTCTCTGTCTCTCTCTCTCCCTCTCATTACCCCTTTCTCTGTCTCCCTCTCTCTCCATTCCCCCTTTTTCTGTCTCCCTCTCTCTCACATTCCCCCTTTCTCTGTTTCCCTCTCTCTCACATTCCCCCTTTCTCTGTCTCCCTCTCTCTCACATTCCCCCTTTCTCTGTCTATCTCTGAGTCTCATTCCCCCTTTCTCTGTCTCTCTCTCTCTCTCACATCCCCTTTTTCTGTCTCCCTCTCTCTCACATTCCCCCTTTCTCTGTCTCTCGCTCTCTCTAATTCCCCCTTTCTCTGCCTCTCTCTCTCACATTCCCCCTTTCTCTGTCTCTCTCTCTCTCAATCCCCCTTTCTCTGTCTCTCGCTCTCTCTAATTCCCCCTTTCTCTGCCTCTCTCTCTCACATTCCCCCTTTCTCTGTCTCTCTCCCTCTCTCTCTCATTCCCCCTTTCTCTGTCTCTCGCTCTCTCTAATTCCCCCTTTCTCTGCCTCTCTCTCTCACATTCCCCCTTTCTCTGTCTCTCTCCCTCTCTCTCTCTCTCTCTCATTCCCCCTTTCTCTGTCTCTCTCTCACAGTTCCCCTTTCACTGTCTCTCTCTCTCACATTCCCCCTTTCTCTTTCTCTCATTCCCCCTTTCACTGTCTCTCTCTCTCACATTCCCCCTTTCTCTGTCTCTCTCTCTCTCACATTCCCCCTTTCTCCCTCTCTCTCATATTCCCCATTTTTCTGTCTCCCTCTCTCTCATTCCCCCTTTCTCTGTCTCTCTCTCATTCCACCTTTCTCTGTCTCTCTCTCTCACATTCCCCCTTTCACTGTCTCTCTCTCTCTCACATGCCCCCTTTCTCTATCTCTCTCTCTCTCACATTCCCCCTTTCTCTGTCTCTCTCTCTCTCTCTCTCTCACATTCCCCCTTTCTCTGTCTCTCTCCCTCTCTCTCACATTCCCCCTTTCTCTGCTTCTCTCTCTCACCTTCCCCCTTTCTCTGTCTCTCTCTCTCATTCGCCCTTTCTCTGTCTTTCTCTCTCTCTCATTCACTCTCTCTCATTCCCCCTTTCTCTGTCTCTCTCTCTCTCTCTCTCCTGCTTTCTGTCTCTCTCACATTCGCCCTTTCTCTGTCTCTCTCTCTCTCATTCCCCCTTTCTCTGTCTCTCTCCCTCTCTCTCTCTCTCCTGCTTTCTGTCTCTCTCACATTCGCCCTTTCTCTGTCTCTCTCTCTCTGATTCCCCCTTTCTCTGTCTCTGTCTCTCTCTCTCTCCTATTCCCCATTTCTCTGTCTCTCTCACTCTCATTCCCCCTTTCTCTGTCTCTCTCTCTCACATCCCCCTTTCTCTGTCTCTCTCTCTCTCTCATTCGCACTTTCTCTGTCTCTCTCTCACATTCCCCTTTCTCTGTCTCTCTCTCTCCCTCTCATTCCCCCTTTTTCTGTCTCCCTCTCTCTCACATTCCCCCTTTCTCTGTTTCCCTCTCTCTTATTCCCACTTTCTCTGTCTCCCTCTCTCTCACATTCCCCCTTTCTCTGTCTCCCTCTCTCTCACATTCCCCCTTTCTCTGTCTATCTCCCTCTCTCTCCCTCTCTCATTCCCCCTTTCTCTGTCTCTCTCTCACAGTTCCCCTTTCACTGTCTCTCTCTCTCACATTCCCCCTTTCTCTTTCTCTCATTCCCGCTTTCTCTGTCTCTCTATCACATTCCCCCTTTCACTGTCTCTCTCTCTCATTCCCCCTTTCTCTGTCTCTCTCTCTCTCACATTCCCCCTTTCTCTGTCTCTCTCTCTCTCTCACATTCCCCTTTCTCTGTCTCTCTCCCTCTCTCTCACATTCCCCCTTTCTCTGCTTCTCTCTCTCACCTTCCCCCTTTCTCTGTCTCTCTCTCTCATTCGCCCTTTCTCTGTCTTTCTCTCTCTCTCATTCACTCTCTCTCACTCCCCCTTTCTCTGTCTCTCTCTCTCTCTCTCCTGCTGACTGTCTCTCTCACATTCGCCCTTTCTCTGTCTCTCTCTCTCTCTGATTCCCCCTTTCTCTGTCTCTGTCTCTCTCTCTCCTATTCCCCATTTCTCTGTCTCTCTCACTCACATTCCCCCTTTCTCTGTCTCTCCCTCTTTCACATCCCCCTTTCTCTATCTCACTCTCTCTCTCATTCCCCCTTTCCCAGTCTCTCTCTCTCACATCCCCCTTTCTCTCTCTCTCTCTCTCTCTCTCTCATTCGCACTTTCTCTGTCTCTCTCTCTCTCACATCCCCCTTTCTCTGTCTCTCTCTCTCCCCCTCATTACCCCTTTCTATGTCTCCCTCTCTCTCACATTCCCCCTTTTTCTGTCTCCCTCTCTCTCACATTCCCTCTTTCTCTGTTTCCCTCTCTCTTATTCCCCCTTTCTCTGTCTCCCTCTCTCTCACATTCCCCCTTTCTCTGTCTCCCTCCCTCTCTCATTCCCCCTTTCTCTGTTTCCCTCTCTCTCTCATTCTCCCTTTCTCTGTCTCTCTCTCTCTCTCTCATTCCCCCTTTCTCTGTCTTTCTCTCTCTCTCATTCCCCCTTTCTCTGTCTTTCTCTCTCTCACATTCCCCCTTTCTCTGTCTCCCTCTCTCTCACATTCCCCCTTTCTCTGTCTCTCTCTGAGTCTCATTCCCCCTTTCTCTGTCTCTCTCTCTCTCTCTCATATCCCCTTTCTCTGTCTCTCTCTCTCTCACATCCCCTTTCTCTGTCTCTCTCTCTCTAATTCCCCCTTTCTTGGTCTCTCTCTCTAATTCCCCCTTTCTCTGTCTCCCTCTCTCTCATTCCCCCTTTCTCTGTCTCTCTCTCTCACATTCCCCCTTTCTCTGTCTCTCGCTCTCTCTCTCATATCCCCTTTCTCTGTCTCTCTCTCTCACATCCCCTTTCTCTGTCTCTCTCTCTCTAATTCCCCCTTTCTTGGTCTCTCTCTCTAATTCCCCCTTTCTCTGTCTCCCTCTCTCTCATTCCCCCTTTCTCTGTCTCTCTCTCTAATTCCCCCTTTCTCTGTCTCCCTCTCTCTCATTCCCCCTTTCTCTGTCTCTCTCTCTCACATTCCCCCTTTCTCTGTCTCTCTCTCTCACATTCCCCCTTTCTCTGTCTCTCGCTCTCTCTAATTCCCCCTTTCTCTGCCTCTCTCTCTCACATTCCCCCTTTCTCTGTCTCTCTCTCTCTCAATCCCCCTTTCTCTATCTCTCTCCCTCTCTCACATTCCCTTTCTCTGTCTCTCTCTCTCTCATTCCCACTTTCTCCCTGTCTCTCTCTCATTCTTCCTTTTTCTCCACCTCACTTCCTCATTCTCCTTTCTTTCTCTCTTTTTCCCCTTTCTCTTGGTCTCTCTCTTTCACGCCAATTCGCCCTTTCTCTGTCTCCCACTCCCTTTCTCTGTCTCTCTCTCTCTCCCCCTTTCTCTGTCGCACTCTCTCTCCCATTCTCATTTGCTCTTTTTCTCTCTGTCTGTCATATTTCCGTCTCTCGGTCTATCACTCACACTCATTCTCCCTCTCTGTCTGTCTCTCCCCTTCTTCCTGCCTCTCTCTTTCTCAATCACTCTCTCTCATTCCCCCCATTCACTATATCTCTGTCTCACTCATTCTCCCTTTCTCTATATCTCATTCTCTCTCTCTCATTCCCCCTTTCTCTCTCTCACTCTCTCATTCCCCCTTCTCCGTCTCTCAATCTCTCATTCCCTGTCCCTCACTCTCCCTTTCTCTCTCTCACTCTCTCATTCCCCCTTTCTCTGTCTATCTCCCTCTCTCTCTCTCTCATTCCCCCTTTCTCTGCCTCTCTCTCACATTCCCCCTTTCACTGTCTCTCTCTCTCACATTCCCCCTTTCTCTGTCTGTCTCTCTCTCACATTCCCCCTTTCTCTGTCTATCTCCCTCTCTCTCTCACATTCCCCCTTTCTCTGTCTATCTCCCTCTCTCTCTCTCATTCCTCCTTTCTCTGTCTCTCTCTCTCATTCCCCCTTTCTCTGTCTCCCATATTCCCCCTTTCTCTGTCTCTCTCTCTCTCTCTCTCATTCCCCCTTCTCCGTCTCTCACTCTCTCATTCCCCCTTTCTCTGTCCCTCACTCTCCCTTTCTCTCTCTCACTCTCTCATTCCCCCTTTCTCTGTCTCTCTCTCTCACATTCCCCCTTTCTCTGTCTCTCTCTCTCTCTCACATTCCCCCTTTCTCCCTGTCTCTTATATTCCCCCTTTTTCTGTCTCCCTCTCTCTCTCATTCCCCCTTTCTCTGCCTCTCTCTCATTCCCCCTTTCTCTGTCTCTGTCTCTCTCTCACATTCCCCCTTTCACTGTCTCTCTCTCTCTCACATTCCCCCTTTCTCTGTCTCTCTCATTCTCCCTTTCTCTGCCTCTCTCTCTATCTCACATTCCCCCTTTCTCTGTCTCTCTCCCTCTCTCTCACATTCCCCCTTTCTCTGCTTCTCCCTCTCACCTTCCCCCTTTCCTGTCTCTCTCTCTCATTCCACCTTTCTATGTCTCTCTCACATTCCCCCCTTCCTCTGTCTCCCTCTCTCTCACATCTCCTTTCTCTGTCTCTCACTCTCTCATTCCCCCTTTCTCTGTCTCTCTCTCTCATTCCCCCTTTCTCTGTCTCCCTCTCTCTCACATCCCCTTTCTCTGTCTCTCTCTCTCTCATTCCCCTTTTCTCTGTCTCCCTCTCGCTCACATTCCCCCTTTCTCTGTCTCCCTCTCTCTCTCATTCCCCCTTTCTCCGTCTCTCTCTCTCTCTCTTATTCCCCCTTTCTCTGTCTCTCTCTCTCTCTCATTCCCCCTTTCTCTGTCTCTCTCTCTCACATCCCCCTTTCTCTGTCTCTCTCTCTCTCACATCCCCCTTCCTCTGTCTCTCTCTCTCTCATCCCCTTTCTCTGTCTCTCTCTTTATCACACATTCCCCCTTTCTCTGTCTCTCACATTCCCCCTTTCTCTGTCTCTCTGTCTCTCATTCTCCCTTTCTCTGTCTGTCTCTCTCTCATTCTCCATTTCTCTGTCTTCTGTCTCCCTCTCCCTCACATTCCCCCTTTCTCTGTCTCTCTCTTTCTCTAATTCCCTCTTTCTCTGTCTTTCTCTCTCTCTCTCAATCCCCCTTTCTCTGACTCTTTCTCATTCTCCCTTTCTCTGTCTTCTGTCTCCCTCTCTCTCACATTCCCCCTTTCTCTGTGTCCCTCTCTCTCACATTCCCCCTTTGTCTCCCTCCCTCTCACATTCCCCCTTTCTCTGTCTCTCTCTCTCACATTCCCCCTTTCTCTGTCTCTCTCTCTCACATTCCCCCTTCTCTGTCTCTCTCTCTCACATTCCCCCTTTCTCTCTCCCTCTCTCTCACATTCCCCCTTTCTCTGTCTCTCTCTCTCACATTCCCCCTTTATCTCTCTCCCTCTCTCTCGCATACCCTTTCTCTGTCTCTCTCTATCATTCACCCTCTCTCTCTCTCATTACCCCTTTCTCTCCCTCTCTCTCTCATTCCCCTTTCTCTCTCTCTCTCTCTCACCCTCTACACTTTGATGATATTATTTCTATCTGTTTCCCACTATTGTGGTGAAGACATTAATTCCATTATTATTCCGTGTTGCCGGTCTGTGGAGGGTTTTATTGCGGGACCCTCTCCCGTCTCCCCACCACTCGCTGCTGCTCCAGAGCCGTGGAGGGGGCAATCAGCCCAGCCCGACCTCCCAGCACAGCCAGGCTCGGCTCATCTCAGCCCCAACATTCAGCCGGTCTCCGCCGGTCAGCCCCCCTCCCCTTTCAGGGAATGTCCCGGGACAGACCTCCCTCTCCCCCCGGACAGACCCCCGTCTCTCCCCGGGACAGACCTCCCTCTCCCCCCGGGACAGACCCCCGTCTCTCCCCGGGACAGACCTCCCTCTCCCCCCGGGACAGACCTCCCTCTCCCCCCGGGACAGACCCCCGTCTCCCCCCGGGACAGACCCCCCTCTCCCCCCGGGACAGACCCCCCTCTCCCCCCGGGACAGACCCCCCTCTCCCCCCGGGACAGACCTCCCTCTCCCCCCGGGACAGACCCCCGTCTCCCCCCGGGACAGACCCCCGTCTCCCCCCGGGACAGACCCCCCTCTCCCCCCGGGACAGACCTGCCTCTCCCCCCCGGGACAGACCCTCCCCCAGGACAGACCCCCCTCTCCCCCCGGGACAGACCCCCTCTCCCCCGGGACAGACCCTCCCCCGGGACAGACCCCCCTCTCCCCCCGGGACAGACCCTCCCCCGGGACAGACCCCCCTCTCCTCCCGGGACAGACCCTCCCCCGGGACAGACCCCCCTCTCCCCCCGGGACAGACCCCCTCTCCCCCCGGGACAGACCCTCCCCCGGGACAGACCCCCCTCTCCCCCCGGGACAGACCCTCCCCGGGACAGACCCCCCTCTCCCCCCGGGACAGACCCCCCTCTCCCCCCGGGACAGACCCCCTCTCCCCCCGGGACAGACCCTCCCCCGGGACAGACCCCCCTCTCCCCCCGGGACAGACCCCCCTCTCCCCCCGGGACAGACCCCCTCTCCCCCCGGGACAGACCCTCCCCCGGGACAGACCCCCCTCTCCCCCCGGGACAGACCCCCTCTCCCCCCGGGACAGACCCTCCCCCGGGACAGACCCCCCTCTCCCCCCGGGACAGACCCCCTCTCCCCCCGGGACAGACCCTCCCCCGGGACAGACCCCCCTCTCCCCCCGGGACAGACCCTCCCCCGGGACAGACCCCCTCTCCCCCGGGACAGACCCTCCCCCCGGGACAGACCCCCCTCTCCCCCGGGACAGACCCCCCTCTCCCCCCGGGACAGACCCTCCCCCGGGACAGACCCCCCTCTCCCCCCGGGACAGACCCCCTCTCCCCCCGGGACAGACCCCCCTCTCCCCCCGGACAGACCCCCTCTCCCCCCCGGGACAGACCCCCCCTCTCCCCCGGTCGCTCTAACCTTTATTCGGGAGAGCCCCGATCAGCAACAGCGGCACCAGGACCCACATCGGCGGAGACTTCGGTCGGTGCAGCCGCCGGACGGCGGAGTCTGGATCCCGCTCCCTGGATCTCCGGATCTCCCGATCTCCCGCTCTCCGGATCTCCCGATCTCCCGCTCTCCCCCTTATCCCCGGTCCCGCTCTCCCCGCTCTCCTCTCCCGCTTTGACCGCCCGCCGCCCCTCGCTGCCCCTTTGTACCGAGCCCGGCTCAGGAGGCGCCTCCCACAGGACTGGGGGCTGGAGCGGTGATCGTCCCACCCCCCCGGGGAAATATAACCACCCCCCCCCGGGAAAATACCCCACCCCCCGGAAAATAACCCCCCCCCCGGAAAATACCCCCTCCCGGGAAAATACCCCCCCCCCCGGAAAATAACCCCCCCCCCCCGGAAAATACCCCCCCCCCCGGAAAATAACCCCCCCCCGGAAAATACCCCCCTCCCGGGAAAATACCCCCCTCCCGGGAAAATACCCCCCCCCGTGAAAATACCCCCCTCCCGGGAGTTACACCCCCGGGATTACCCCCCCCCCCCGGAAAATAACCCCCCCCCCATGGTTTTACACCTCCGGGATTTCCCCCTCCCGGGAAATATCCCCCCCCTGGAAATACACCCCCGGGAAATACACCCCCGGGAAATACACGCCCGGGAATAACCCCCACCCGAGAAAAACACCCCCGGGAATACCCCCCCCCCTCCCGGAAATATATCCCCCCCCACCAGCCCACATCCTATGGGGGAATAATAATTTTGAAAAGTTGGCCTTTTTCTTCCAGTGGTGTTGCCCTGGTTCGAAGCCCTTCCCACTTTTCGATGGCGGAGATGCTTTGAGAGGGTTGCAGGTGAGCCATTCATTACTGACTGCCCCCAGCCTCTGCCCTGCTCTTGTAGCCATGTGGCAGCTGGTAAGGATGGTCCAGTTCAGTGTGACACCATTGAAGGTCAAGGAAGATGGCCAGGCTTGTCATGTTCGAGATGGTCATTCATTAGGCACAAATGTCAGTGCAAGCCGGGATTTTGTTCGGGTCTTGCTGGGTGCAGACTGCTTTATTCTTGGGAGGTGTTCTGAATGGAGCTTAACATTGGAATCATCAGTGGTCAGCCCCCACTCCTGCCTTATGACTGCCCCATACTTCTTCCAATCGTGCCATCTTTTGTGTTCACCTAAACAGGCAGACAGGACCGTGATTTAATATTGTCAGAAATGCAGCACTCCCTCAGTGTCAGCATAGAGTGGGACTCAAAACCACAATCTTCTGACTCAGAGGCAAGAGTGCCACCCACTGAGCAACGGCTGACACTGAATGCAGTGTTCCCTCAACACCCCACAGGGGGATGGGGCTTCAATTTAACGTCTCATCCAAAAGACGGCACCTCTGACAGTGCAGCACTCCCTCAGTACCGGCACTGGGAGTGTCAGCCTAGATCATACACTCGAGTCCCTGGGGTGCAGTCTGAACCCACAAACTCCAAGGCAGGAATACAGTCGTGTGTAGACAGCACTGGGATTGATGTCTTTGTACAGTTTAGCAGAAGCACTTGATTCTATGACTGTGTTCTGACCTGTTCTCTCCTCAGAACAAGTTGTACCTTTCCTGTCACATTCAAAGCTCCCAGCCCTGCAGTTACCGACCTGGAGACTTTATATTCTCGATCAATACCATTTGTCAGTAAGTAGAAAAAATGTCTTTGCTCAGATGAGCATAAATATTTGCAATAGTCTGCCAGGTGGGGGCATTGAGATGCAGGATATTAAGCCTGTTCAAAATGGAGCTGGTTGCTATAACTGGAGAGTGAAGGTACTGGAGGGGACAAGTTGCAAATGGCCTTTTACTCGTAACGTAAGAACAGAAGAAATAGGAGCAGGAGTAGGCCATTCGGCCCCTCGAGCCTGCTCCGCCATTCAATCAGATCATGGCTGATCTTCAACCTCAATTCCACTTTCCTGCCTGATTCCCATATCCCTTGATTCCCCTAGAGTCCAAAAATCTATCACTCCCAGCCTTGAATATACTCAATGACTCAGCATCCACAGCCCTCTGGGGTGGAGAATTCCAAAGATTCACAGCCCTCTGAGTGAAGAAATTCCTCCTCATCTCAGTCTGAAATGCCCGACCCCTTATCCTGAGACTATGCCCCCTGGTTCTGGACTCTCCAGGCAGGGGAAACAACCTCTCAGTATCTACCCTGTCAAGCCCCATCAGAATCTTATATGTTTCAATGAGATCACCTCTCATTCTTCTAAACTCCAGAGAGTATAGGCCCGTTCTACTCAATCTCTTCTCATAGGACAACCCTCTCATCCCAGGAATTAATCTAGTGAACCTTCGTTGCACCACCTCTAAGGTAAGTATATCCTTCCTTAGATAAGGAGACCAAAACTGTACACAGTACTCCAGGTGAGGGCTCACCAGAGCCCTGTACAATTGTGTTCTTTACTGTTCTCAAAGCATTACTGGCAGATAACCTCAAAGGTGTGTCACAATTTGTCACAGTTGTGAGAAGTTGGGTGTACCTGAGCTGCAGCCTGAAACTGACCACATCTGCAAAGTTCCCTGATCAAACAGCATTTACATTTTGTTTGGCCTTATGCTGGGTTTACTTAACAACAGAGCTTGTGGCCTTAAAGGGGCACAGCTCCATCCACGGCGGGGATTGGGCGGGGGAGTGGGACTAGCTGGATTGCTCTTGCATAGAGCCAGCGTGGACTCGATGGGCCGAATGGCCTCCTTCTATGCTGTAACCTTTCTATGATTTTATATCCCTCCCCCATTCTGGGGAAATACCCCCCGGGGAGATACCCTCACCCCTCCCCCCAGGTAAATACCCCCCGGGGAGATACCCTCACCCCTCCCCCCAGGTAAATACCCCCCGGGGAGATACCCTCACCCCCCCAAAGTAAATACCCCCTGGGGAGATACCCTCACCCCCCCCCCAGGTAAATACCCCCCGGGGAGATACCCTCACCCCCCCCCCAGGTAAATATCCCCCGGGGAGATACCCTCACCCCCCCAAAGTAAATACCCCCCGGGGAGATACCCTCACCCCCCCAGGTAAATACCCACCTGGGGAGATACCCTCACCCCCCCAGGGGAGATACCCTCACCCCCACTCGGGGATGATATGGGCCCAATTTTGAGGCAGCTTATCTACAAGTTTGTACCATTTCTGTTCAATAGAATAGAATTTATTTTATAAACCTGCCGGCCCCGCTGACTGTACACCGCCATGGGAAACATGGACTGCTCATGGGCCCCACTCTCTGTAAAACAGACATTGCCCTTTTAATTCTCTGCCCCATGTTGGATTGGCCCGTCTGGGAATGCTGATTGCTGCTGTCCCTGACAGCGTGCGAAGGTCCAGAGTCTCCTTTAAATCAACAGTCTGCCAGTAACACGCTGCTTTCTATAAATGGAGACTTGGTCTGTACCGATGGACTGGACCGCATTAACTTAGGGCGTCTATGTTAAGGATTTTACATGGGTCGGTAAATTCCGGAACTTATTTTGACCTTGTTTCAGGATTCTCTTTAATCCAAGAGTGAATGAAAACAAACTATTTATTCTGGGTTCAAACAACCTTCTGTAGTTCCCGCTGTGCGAACAGAATTCAACATTGAGTGCTCTGCTTGGAGCAGTGTATATTAAACCAATTCCATAACTCAGACATTGTCAGATACACACTCAGATCAACATCAAACATTAATACTCACTGACCAAAGGGGAGGATCAATTAATGCTCCAATACTGGCAGCATGTATTCCTTCATGCCAGCTGTGGCTCAGTGGTTAGTCCTCCCCACTCCGACTCAAATAGGTGATGGTTTCAAATCCCACTCCAAGTGCAGGACTGAGGGAGTGCTGCATTGTCGGAGGGTCAGTACTGAGGGAGTGCTGCACTGTCGGAGGGTCAGTACTGAGGGAGAACTGCACTGTCGGAGGGTCAGTACTGAGGGAGAACTGCACTGTCAGAGGGTCAGTACTGAGGGAGTGCTGCACTGTCGGAGGGTCAGTACTGAGGGAGTGCTGCACTGTCGGAGGGTCAGTACTGAGGGAGTGCTGCACTGTCGGAGGGTCAGTACTGAGGGAGAACTGCACTGTCGGAGGGTCAGTACTGAGGGAGTGCTGCACTGTCGGAGGGTCAGTACTGAGGGAGTGCTGCATTGTCGGAGGGTCAGGACTGAGGGAGTGCTGCACTGTCGGAGGGTCAGTACTGAGGGAGTGCTGCACTGTCGGAGGGTCAGTACTGAGGGAGTGCTGCACTGTCGGAGGGTCAGTACTGAGGGAGCGCTGCACTGTCGGAGGGTCAGTACTGAGGGAGTGCTGCACTGTCAGAGGGTCAGTACTGAGGGAGCACTGCACTGTCGGAGGGTCAGTACTGAGGGAGAACTGCACTGTCGGAGGGTCAGTACTGAGGGAGAACTGCACTGTCGGAGGGTCAGTACTGAGGGAGTGCTGCACTGTCGGAGGGTCAGTACTGAGGGAGCGCTGCACTGTCGGAGGGTCAGTACTGAGGGAGTGCTGCACTGTCAGAGGGTCAGTACTGAGGGAGCGCTGCACTGTCGGAGGGTCAGTACTGAGGGAGCGCTGCACTGTCGGAGGGTCAGTACTGAGGGAGTGCTGCACTGTCGGAGGGTCAGTACTGAGGGAGCGCTGCACTGTCGGAGGGTCAGTACTGAGGGAGTGCTGCACTGTCGGAGGGTCAGTACTGAGGGAGTGCTGCACTGTCGGAGGGTCAGTACTGAGGGAGTGCTGCACTGTCGGAGGGTCAGTACTGAGGGAGTGCTGCACTGTCGGAGGGTCAGTACTGAGGGAGTGCTGCACTGTCGGAGGGTCAGTACTGACGGAGTGCTGCACTGTCGGAGGGTCAGTACTGAGGGAGTGCTGCACTGTCGGAGGGACTGTCTTTTGGATGAGATGTAAAACCGAGGCCCTGACTGCCGACGAAGAAGTAAAATATCCCCGGGCAGTATTTCAAAGAAGAGCAGGGGAATTCGACCCGGGTCCTGGCCAATATATATTCCGAAAAAATTAAAACACAGAATCTGGCCACTATTTTATTGCTGTGTGTGGGATCTTGCTGTGCGCAAATTGGCTGCTACAGTACACCAGTGACGACATTTCAATAAGTACTTAATTGGCTGGAAAGTACTTTGGAATGTCCGGAAGTTGTGCAGCCTCTGTGTAAAAGCAGTTCTTTCTCCACATTCTCTAAAAACAAATATTTACATTTACTGAAGACTCTTTTACCGGTGTCAAACGTACTGCAAAAGGCCTGTGGTCTATCGGGCCTCTGAACACCCTCACAATGAAACCTTCTCACACCATCAAACCCATCCCCCGATCACCAACTCACACCTTTAAACCCATCCCCCGATCACCAACTCACACCATTAAACCCATCCCCCGATCACCAACTCACACCATTGAACCCATCCCCCGATCACCAACTCACACCATTAAACCCATCCCCCGATCACCAACTCACACCATTAAACCCATCCCCCGATCACCAACTCACACCATTAAACCCATCCCCCTATCACCAACTCACACCATTAAACCCATCCCCCGATCACCAACTCACACCATTAAACCCATCCCCCTATCACCAACTCACACCATTAAACCCATCCCCCTATCACCTGCTCACACCATTAAACCCATCCCCCGATCACCAACTCACACCATTAAACCCATCCCCCGATCACCAACTCACACCATTAAACCCATCCCCCATCACCAACTCACACCATTAAACCCATCCCCCGATCACCAACTCACACCATTAAACCCATCCCCCGATCACCAACTCACACCATTGAACCCATCCCCCGATCACCAACTCACACCATTAAACCCATCCCCCGATCACCAACTCACACCATTAAACCCATCCCCCGATCACCAACTCACACCATTAAACCCATCCCCCGAACACCAACTCACACCATTAAACCCATCCCCCTATCAGCAACTCACACCATTAAACCCATCCCACTATCACCAACTCACACCATTAAACCCATCCCCCTATCACCAACACACACCATTAAACCCATCCCCCGATCACCTGCTCACACCATTAAACCCATCCCTCTATCACCAACTCACACCATTAAACCCATCCCCCATCACCTGCTCACACCATTAAACCCATCCCTCTATCACCAACTCAAACCATTAAACCCATCCCCCTATCACCTGCTCACACCATTAAACCCATCCCCCTATCACCAACTCACACCATTAAACCCATCCCCCGATCACCAACTCACACCATTAAACCCATCCCCCGAACACCAACTCACACCATTAAACCCATCCCCCAATCACCAACTCACACCTTTAAACCCATCCCCCTATCACCTGCTCACACCATTAAACCCATCCCCCAATCACCAACTCACACCTTTAAACCCATCCCCCTATCACCAACTCACACCATTAAACCCATCCCCCTATCACCAACTCACATCATTAAACCCATCCCTCTATCACCAACTCAAACCATTAAACCCATCCCCCTATCACCTGCTCACACCATTAAACCCATCCCCCTATCACCAACTCACACCATTAAACCCATCCCCCGATCACCAACTCACACCATTAAACCCATCCCCCGAACACCAACTCACACCATTAAACCCATCCCCCTATCACCAACTCACACCATTAAATCCATCCCCCTATCACCAACTCACACCATTAAACCCATCCCCCTATCACCAACACACACCATTAAACCCATCCCCCGATCAGCAACTCACACCAGTAAACCCATCCCCCAATCACCAACTCACACCATTAAACCCATCCCCCGATCACCTGCTCACACCATTAAACCCATCCCTCTATCACCAACTCACACCATTAAACCCATCCCCCATCACCTGCTCACACCATTAAACCCATCCCCCTATCACCAACTCACACCATTAAACCCATCCCCCTATCACCAACTCACATCATTAAACCCATCCCTCTATCACCAACTCAAACCATTAAACCCATCCCCCTATCACCTGCTCACACCATTAAACCCATCCCCCTATCAACAACACACACCATTAAACCCATCCCCCTATCACCAACTCACACCTTTAAACCCATCCCCCTATCACCAACTCACACCATTAAACCCATCCCCCTATCACCTGCTCACACCATTAAACCCATCCCCCTATCACCAACTCACACCATTAAACCCATCCCCCTATCACCAACACACACCATTAAACCCATCCCCCTATCACCAACCCACACCATTAAACCCATCCCCCTATCACCAACTCACACCTTTAAACCCATCCCCCTATCACCAACTCACACCTTTAAACCCATCCCCCTATCACCAACTCACACCTTTAAACCCATCCCTCTATCACCAACTCACACCATTAAACCCATCCCCCTATCACCTGTTCACACCATTAAACCCATCCCCCTATCACCAACTCACACCATTAAACCCATCCCCCTATCACCTGCTCACACCATTAAACCCATCCCCCTATCACCAACTCACACCATTAAACCCATCCCTCTATCACCAACTCACACCATTAAACCCATCCCCCTATCACCAACTCACACCATTAAACCCATCCCCCTATCACCAACTCACACCATTAAACCCATCCCTCTATCACCAACTCACACCTTTAAACCCATCCCCCTATCACCAACTCACACCATTAAACCCATCCCTCTATCACCAACTCACACCATTAAACCCATCCCCCTATCACCAACTCACACCATTAAACCCATCCCCCATCAACAACTCACACCATTAAACCCATCCCCCGATCACCTGCTCACACCATTAAACCCATCCCCCTATCACCAACTCACACCATTAAACCCATCCCCCAATCACCAACTCACACAATTAAACCCATCCCCCGAACACCAACTCACACCTTTAAACCCATCCCTCTATCACCAACTCACACAATTAAACCCATCCCCCGATCAGCAACTCACACCAGTAAACCCATCCCCCTATCACCAACACACACCATTAAACCCATTCCCCTATCACCAACTCACACCATTAAACCCATCCCCCAATCACGAATTCGCACCATTAAACCCTTCCCCCTATCACCAACTCACACCATTAAACCCATCCCCCTATCACCAACTCAGACCATTAAACCCATCCCCCTATCACCAACTCACACCATTAAACCGATCCCCCTATCACTAACTCACACCATTAAACCCATCCCCCTATCACCAACTCACACCATTAAACCCATCCCCCTATCACCAACTCACACCATTAAACCCATCCCCCTATCACCAACTCACACCATGAAACCCATCCCCCTATCACCAACTCACACCATTAAACCCATCCCCCTATCACCAACTCACACCAGTAAACCCATCCCCCTATCACCAACTCACACCATTAAACCCATCCCCCTATCACCTGCTCACACCATTAAACCCATCCCCCGATCACCTGCTCACACCATTAAACCCATCCCCCGATCAGCAACTCACACCAGTAAACCCATCCCCCTATCACCAACTCACACCATTAAACCCATCCCCCGATCACCTGCTCACACCATTAAACCCATCCCTCTATCACCAACTCACACCATTAAACCCATCCCCCTATCACCTGCTCACACCATTAAACCCATCCCCCAATCACCAACTCACACCATTAAACCCATCCCCCTATCACCAACTCACACCATTAAACCCATCCCCCTATCACCAACTCACACCATTAAACCCATCCCCCGATCACCAACTCACACCATTAAACCCATCCCCCGATCACCAACTCACACCATTAAACCCATCCCCCGATCACCAACTCACACCATTAAACCCATCCCCCTATCACCAACTCAGACCATTAAACCCATCCCCCTATCACCAACTCACACCATTAAACCCATCCCCCTATCACCAACTCACACCATTAAACCCATCCCCCTATCACCAACACACACCATTAAACCCATCCCCCGATCAGCAACTCACACCAGTAAACCCATCCCCCAATCACCAACTCACACCATTAAACCCATCCCCCTTACACCTGCTCACACCATTAAACCCATCCCCCTATCACCAACTCACACCATTAAACCCATCCCCCTATCACCAACTCACACCATTAAACCCATCCCCCTATCACCAACTCACAACATTAAACTCATCCCCCTATCACCAACTCACACCATTAAACCCATCCCCCTATCACCTGCTCACACCATTAAACCCATCCCCCAATCACCAACTCACACCATTAAACCCATCCCCCTATCACCAACTCACACCATTAAACCCATCCCCCTATCACCTGCTCACACCATTAAACCCATCCCCCAATCACCAACTCACACCATTAAACCCATCCCCCTATCACCAACACACACCATTAAACCCATCCCCCTATCACCAACTCACACCTTTAAACCCATCCCCCTATCACCAACTCACACCATTAAACCCATCCCCCTTACACCTGCTCACACCATTAAACCCATCCCCCTATCACCAACTCACAACATTAAACCCATCCCCCTATCACCAACACACACCATTAAACCCATCCCTCTATCACCAACTCACACCTTTAAACCCATCCCCCTATCACCAACTCACACCTTTAAACCCATCTCCCTATCACCAACTCACACCTTTAAACCCATCCCCCTGTCACCTGCTCACACCATTAAACCCATCCCCCTATCACCAACTCACACCATTAAACCCATCCCCCTATCACCTGCTCACACCATTAAACCCATCCCCCTATCACCAACTCACACCATTAAACCCATCCCCCTATCACCTGCTCACACCATTAAACCCATCCCCCGATCACCTGCTCACACCATTAAACCCATCCCCCGATCACCAACTCACACCATTAAACTCATCCCCCTATCACCCGCTCACACCATTAAACCCATCCCCCTATCACCAACTCACACCATTAAACCCATCCCCCAATCACCAACTCACACCATTGAACCCATCCCCCTATCACCAACTCACACCATTAAACCCATCCCCCAATCACCAACTCACACCATTGAACCCATCCCCCTATCACCAACTCACACCATTAAACCCATCCCCCAATCACCAACTCACACCATTGAACCCATCCCCCTATCACCAACTCACACCATTAAACCCATCCCCCTATCACCAACTCACACCATTAAACCCATCCCCCAATCACCAACTCACACCATTGAACCCATCCCCCGAACACCAACTCACACCATTAAACCCATCCCCCTATCACCAACTCACACCATTAAACCCATCCCCCTATCACCAACTCACACCATGAAACCAATCCTCCAATCACCAACTCACACAATTAAACCAATCCTCCAATCACCAACTCACACCATTAAACCCATCCCCCGAACACCAACTCACACCATTAAACCCATCCCCCATCAACAACTCACACCATTAAACCCATCCCCCATCACCAACTCACACCATTAAACCCATCCCCCATCACCAACTCACACCATTAAACCCATCCCCCGATCACCTGCTCACACCATTAAACCCATCCCCCTATCACCAACTCACACCATTAAACCCTTCCCCCGATCACCTGCTCACACCATTAAACCCATCCCCCAATCAAAAACTCACACCATTAAACCCATCCCCCTATCACCAACTCACACCATTAAACCCATCCCCCTATCACCAACTCACACCATTAAACCCATCACCCTATCACCAACTCACACCATTAAACCCATCCCCAATCACCAACTCACACCATTAAACTCATCCCCCAATCACCAACGCACACCATTAAACCCATCCCCCTATCACCAACACACACCATTAAACCCATCCCCCAATCACCAACTCACACCATTAAACCCATCCCCCTATCACCAACTCACACCATTAAACCCATCCCCAATCACCAACTCACACCATTAAACCCATCCCCCTATCACCAACACACACCATTAAACCCATCCCCCTATCACCAACTCACACCATTAAACCCATCCCCCTATCACCTGCTCACACCATTAAACCCATCCCCCTATCACCAACTCACACCATTAAACCCATCCCCCTATCACCAACTCACACCATTAAACCCATCCCCCATCACCAACTCACACCATTAAACCCATCCCCCGATCACCTGCTCACACCATGAAACCCATCCCCCTATCACCAACTCACACCATTAAACCCATCCCCCGATCACCTGCTCACACCATTAAACCCATCCCCCGATCACCTGCTCACACCATTAAACCCATCCCCCTATCACCAACTCACACCATTAAACCCATCCCCCGATCACCTGCTCACACCATTAAACCCATCCCCCAATCACCAACTCACACCATTGAACCCATCCCCCTATCACCAACGCACACCATTAAACCCATCCCCCTGTCACCAACTCACACCATTAAACCCATCCCCCAATCACCAACTCACACCATTAAACCCATCCCCCTATCACCAACTCACACCATTAAACCCATCCCCCTATCACCAACTCACACCATTAAACCCATCCCCCTATCACCAACTCACACCATTAAACCCATCCCCCTATCACCAACACACACCATTAAACCCATCCCCCAATCACGAATTCACACCATTAAACCCATCCCCCTATCACCAACTCACACCATTAAACCCATCCCCCTATCACCAACACACACCATTAAACCCATCCCCCTATCACCAACACACACCATTAAACCCATCCCCCTATCACCAACTCACACCATTGAACCCATCCCCCTATCACCAACTCACACCATTAAACCCATCCCCCTATCACCAACTCACACCATTAAACCCATCCCCCTATCACCAACTCACACCATTAAACCCATCCCTCTATCACCAACTCACACCATTAAACCCATCCCCCTATCACCAACACACACCATTAAACCCATCCCCCTATCATCAACTCACACCATTAAACCCATCCCCCTATCACCAACACACACCATTAAACCCATCCCCCTATCACCAACTCACACCATTAAACCCATCCCCCTATCACCAACACACACCATTAAACCCATCCCCCTATCACCAACTCACACCATTAAACCCATCCCCCTATCACCAACACACACCATTAAACCCATCCCCCTATCACCAACTCACACCATTAAACCCATCCCCCTATCACCAACTCACACCATTAAACCCATCCCCCTATCACCAACTCACACCATTGAACCCATTCCCCTATCACCAACTCACACCATTAAACCCATCCCCCTATCACCAACTCACACCATTAAACCCATCCCCCTATCACCAACTCACATCATTAAACCCATCCCCCTATCACCTGCTCACACCATTAAACCCATCCCCCTATCATCAACTCACACCATTAAACCCATCCCCCGATCACCAACTCACACCATTAAACCCATCCCCCTATCACCAACTCACACCATTAAACCCATCCCCCTATCACCAACTCACACCATTAAACCCATCCCCCTATCACCTGCTCACACCATTAAACCCATCCCCCAATCACCAACTCACACCAATAAACCCATCCCTCGCTCACCAACTCACACCATTAAACCCATCCCCCAATCACGAATTCACACCATTAAACCCAACCCCCTATCACCTGCTCACACCATTAAACCCATCCCCCTATCACCAACTCACACCATTAAACCCATTCCCCTATCACCAACTCACACCATTAAGCCCATCCCCCTATCACCTGCTCACACCATTAAACCCATCCCCCTATCACCAACTCACACCATTAAACCCATCCCCCTATCACCAACTCACACCATTAAACCCATCCCCCTATCACCAACTCACACCATTAAACCCATCCCCCTATCACCAACTCACACCATTAAACCCATCCCCCATCACCAACTCACACCATTAAACCAATCCTCCAATCACCAACTCACACCATTAAACCCATCCCCTATCACCAACTCACACCATTAAACCCATCCCCCTATCACCAACACACACCGTTAAACCCATCCCCCTATCACCAACTCACACCATTAAACTCATCCCCCGATCACCAACTCACACCATGAAACCCATCCCCCTATCACCAACTAACAACATTAAACCCATCCCCCTATCACCAACTCACACCATTAAACCCATAATCCTATCACCAACTCACACCATTAAACCCATTCCCCTATCACCTGCTCACACCATTAAACCCATCCCCCAATTACCAACTCACACCATTAAACCCATCCCTCTATCACCAACTCACACCATTAAACCCATCCCCCTATCACCAACTCACAACATTAAACCCATCCCCCTATCACCAACTCACACCATTAAACCCATCCCCCTATCACCTGCTCACACCATTAAACCCATCCCCCAATCACCAACTCACACCATTAAACCCATCCCCCTATCACCAACTCACACCATTAAACCCATTCCCCAATCACGAATTCACACCATTAAACCCATCCCCCGATCACCAACTCACACCTTTAAACCCATCCCCCAATCACCAACTCACACCATTAAACCCATCCCCCAATCTCCAACTCACACCATTAAACCCATCCCCCAATCACCAACTCACACCATTAAACCCATCCCCCAATCTCCAACTCACACCTTTAAACCCATCCCCCAATCACCAACTCACACCATTAAACCCATCCCCCAATCTCCAACTCACACCATTAAACCCATCCCCCGATCACCGACTCACACCTTTAAACCCATCCCCCGATCACCAACTCACACCTTTAAACCCATCCCCCAATCTCCAACTCACACCATTAAACCCATCCCCCGATCACCGACTCACACCATTAAACCCATCCCCCAATCTCCAACTCACACCATTAAACCCATCCCCCGATCACCGACTCACACCTTTAAACCCATCCCCCGATCACCAACTCACACCTTTAAACCCATCCCCCAATCTCCAACTCACACCATTAAACCCATCCCCCGATCACCGACTCACACCATTAAACCCATCCCCCGATCACCAACTCACACCTTTAAACCCATCCCCCGATCACCAACTCACACCATTAAACCCATCCCCCGATCACCAACTCACACCATTAAACCCATCCCCCTATCACCAACTCACACCATTAAACCCATCCCCCGAACACCAACTCACACCATTAAACCCATCCCCCTATCACCTGCTCACACCATTAAACCCATCCCCCTATCACCAACTCACACCATTAAACCCATCCCCCTATCACCAACTCACAACATTAAACCCATCCCCCTATCACCAACTCACACCATTAAACCCATCCCCCTATCACCTGCTCACACCATTAAACCCATCCCCCAATCACCAACACACACCATTAAACCCAACCCCCAATCACGAATTCACACCATTAAACCCATCCCCCTATCAACAACTCACACTATTGAACCCACCCCCTATCACCAACTCACACCATTAAACCCATCCCCCATCACCAACTCACACCATTAAACCAATCCTCCAATCACCAACTCACACCATTAAACCCATCCCCTATCACCAACTCACACCATTAAACCCATCCCCCTATCACCAACACACACCGTTAAACCCATCCCCCTATCACCAACTCACACCATTAAACTCATCCCCCGATCACCAACTCACACCATTAAACCCATCCCCCTATCACCAACTCACAACATTAAACCCATCCCCCTATCACCAACTCACACCATTAAACCCATTCCCCTATCACCTGCTCACACCATTAAACCCATCCCCCAATCACCAACTCACACCATTAAACCCATCCCTCTATCACCAACTCACACCATTAAACCCATCCCCCTATCACCAACTCACAACATTAAACCCATCCCCCTATCACCAACTCACACCATTAAACCCATCCCCCTATCACCAACTCACACCATTAAACCCATCCACCAATCACGAATTCACACCATTAAACCCATCCCCCTATCACCAACTCACACCTTTAAACCCATCCCCCGATCACCAACTCACACCATTAAACCCATCCCCCAATCTCCAACTCACACCATTAAACCCAACCCCCAATCACGAATTCACACCATTAAACCCATCCCCCTATCAACAACTCACACTATTGAACCCACCCCCTATCACCAACTCACACCATTAAACCCATCCCCCATCACCAACTCACACCATTAAACCAATCCTCCAATCACCAACTCACACCATTAAACCCATCCCCTATCACCAACTCACACCATTAAACCCATCCCCCTATCACCAACACACACCGTTAAACCCATCCCCCTATCACCAACTCACACCATTAAACTCATCCCCCGATCACCAACTCACACCATTAAACTCATCCCCCTATCACCAACTCACAACATTAAACCCATCCCCCTATCACCAACTCACACCATTAAACCCATTCCCCTATCACCTGCTCACACCATTAAACTCATCCCCCAATCACCAACTCACACCATTAAACCCATCCCTCTATCACCAACTCACACCATTAAACCCATCCCCCTATCACCAACTCACAACATTAAACCCATCCCCCTATCACCAACTCACACCATTAAACCCATCCCCCTATCACCAACTCACACCATTAAACCCATCCACCAATCACGAATTCACACCATTAAACCCATCCCCCTATCACCAACTCACACCTTTAAACCCATCCCCCGATCACCAACTCACACCATTAAACCCATCCCCCAATCTCCAACTCACACCATTAAACCCATCCCCCGATCACCGACTCACACCTTTAAACCCATCCCCCGATCACCAACTCACACCTTTAAACCCATCCCCCGATCACCAACTCACACCATGAAACCCATCCCCCTATCACCAACTCACACCATTAAACCCATTCCCCTATCACCAACTCACACCATTAAACACATCCCCCTATCACCAACACACACCATTAAACCCATCCCCCTATCACCAACACACACCATTTAACCCATCCCCCAATCACCAACTCACACCATTAAACCCATCCCCCTATCACCAACTCACACCATTAAACCCATCCCCCTATCACCAACTCACACCATGAAACACATCCCCCTATCACCAACTCACACCATTAAACCCATCCCCCTATCACCTGCTCATACCATTAAACCCATCCCCCTATCACCAACTCACACCATTAAACCCATCCCCCTATCACCAACTCACAACATTAAACCCATCCCCCTATCACCAACTCAAACCATTAAACCCATCCACCTATCACCTGCTCACACCATTAAACCCATCCCCCAATCACCAACACACACCATTAAACCCAACCCCCAATCACGAATTCACACCATTAAACCCATCCCCCTATCAACAACTCACACCATTGAACCCATCCCCCTATCACCAACTCACACCATTAAACCCATCCCCCTATCACCAACTCACACCATTAAACCCATTCCCCTATCACCAACTCACACCATTAAACCCATCCCTCTATCACCAACTCACACCATTCAACCCATTCCCCTATCACCAACTCACACCATTTAACCCATCCCCCGAACACAACTCACACCATTAAACCCATCCCCCTATCACCAACTCACACCATTAAACCCATCCCCCGAACACCAACTCACACCATTAAACCCATCCCCCTATCACCAACTCACACCATTAAACCCATCCCCCTATCACCAACTCACACCATTAAACCCATAATCCTATCACCAACTCACACCATTAAACCCATCCCCCTATCACCAACTCACACCATTAAACCCATCCCCCTATCACCAACTCACACCATTAAACCCATCCCCCAATCTCCAACTCACACCATTAAACCCATGCCCAAATCTCCAACACACACCATTAAACCCATCCCCCAATCACCAACTCACACCATTAAACCCATGCCCAAATCTCCAACTCACACCATTAAACCCATCCCCCTATCACCAACTCACAACATTAAACCCATCCCCCAATCTCCAACTCACACCATTAAACCCATGCCCAAATCTCCAACTCACACCATTAAACCCATCCCCCTATCACCAACTCACACCATTAAACCCATCCCCCTATCACCAACTCACACCATTAAACCCATCCCCCTATCACCAACTCACACCATTAAACCCATCCCCCAATCTCCAACTCACACCATTAAACCCATGCCCAAATCTCCAACACAGACCATTCAACCCATCCCCCAATCACCAACTCACACCATTAAACCCATCCCCCAATCTCCAACTCACACCATTAAACCCATCCCCCGATCACCAACTCACACCATTAAACCCATGCCCAAATCTCCAACACACACCATTAAACCCATCCCCCAATCTCCAACTCACACCATTAAACCCATCCCCCGCTCACCGACTCACACCATTAAACCCATCCCCCTATCACCTGCTCACACCATTAAACCCATCCCCTATCACCAACTCACACCATTAAATCCATCCCCCTATCACCAACTCACACCATTAAACCCATCCCCCATCACCAACTCACACCATTAAACCCATCCCCCTATCACCAACACACCATTAAACCCATCCCCCTATCACCAACTCACACCATTAAACCTATCCCCCGAACACCAACTCACACCATTAAACCCATCCCCCTATCACCTGCTCACACCATTAAACCCATCCCCCGATCACCTGCTCACACCTTTAAACCCATCCCCTGATCACCTGCTCACACCATTAAACCCATCCCCCTATCACCAACTCACACCATTAAACCCATCCCCCTATCACCTGCTCACACCATTAAACCCATCCCCCAATCACCAACTCACACCATTAAACCCATCCCCCTATCACCAACACACACCATTAAACCCATCCCCCAATCACCAACTCACACCATTAAACCCATCCCCCTATCACCAACACACACCATTAAACCCATCCCCCAATCACGAATTCACACCATTAAACCCATCCCCCTATCACCAACTCACACCATTGAACCCATCCCCCTATCACCAACTCACACCATTAAACCCATCCCCCTATCACCTGCTCACACCATTAAACCCATCCCCCTATCACCAACTCACACTATTAAACCCATCCCCCTATCACCAGCTCACACCATTAAACCCATCCCCCTATCACCAACTCACACCATTAAACCCATCCCCCTATCACCAACTCACACCATTAAACCCATCCCCCTATCACCAACACACACCATTAAACCCATCCCCCTATCACCAACTCACACCATTTAACCCATCCCCCGATCACCAACTCACACCGTTAAACCCATCCCCCTATCACCAACTCACACCATTTAACCCATCCCCCGATCACCAACTCACACCATTAAACCCATCCCCCTATCACCAACTCACACCATTAAACCCATCCCCCAATCTCCAACTCACACCATTAAAACCATCCCCCTATCACCTGCTCACACCATTAAACCCATCCCCCTCACCAACTCACACCATTAAACCCATCCCCCTATCACCAACTCACACCATTAAACCCATCCCCCTATCACCAACTCACACCATTCAACTCATCCCACAATCTCCAACTCACACCATTAAACCCATCCCCCTATCACCAACTCACACCATTAAACCCATCCCCCTATCACCAACTCACACCATTAAACTCATCCCCAAATCTCCAACACACACCATTAAACCCATTCCCTATCACCAACTCACACCATTAAACCCATCCCCAAATCTCCAACACACACCATTAAACCCATCCCCCGATCACCAACTCACACCATAAAACCCATCCCCCTATCACCAACTCACACCATTAAACCCATCCCCCTATCACCAACTCACACCATTAAACCCATCCCCCTATCACCAACTCACACCATTCAACCCATCCCCCTGTCACCAACTGAAACCATTAAACCCATCCCCCTATCACCAACTCACAACATTAAACCCATCCCCCTCACCAACTCATACCATTCAACTCATCCCCCAATCTCCAACTCACACCATTAAACCCATCCCCCTATCACCAACTCGCACCGTTAAACCCATCCCCCTATCACCAACTCACACCATTAAACCCATCCCCCTATCACCAACTCACACCATTAAACCCATCCCCCTATCAGCAACTCACACCATTAAACCCATCCCCCTATCACCAACTCACAACATTAAACCCATCCCCCTATCACCAACTCACACCATTAAACCCATCCCCCATCACCAACACACACCATTAAACCCAACCCCCAATCACGAATTCACACCATTAAACCCATCCCCCTATCAACAACTCACACCATTGAACCCATCCCCCTATCACCAACTCACACCATTAAACCCATCCCCCTATCACCAACTCACACCATTAAACCCATTCCCCTATCACCAACTCACACCATTAAACCCATCCCTCTATCACCAACTCACACCATTCAACCCATTCCCCTATCACCAACTCACACCATTAAACCCATCCCCCGAACACAACTCACACCATTAAACCCATCCCCCTATCACCAACTCACACCATTAAACCCATCCCCCGAACACCAACTCACACCATTAAACCCATCCCCCTATCACCAACTCACACCATTAAACCCATCCCCCTATCACCAACTCACACCATTAAACCCATAATCCTATCACCAACTCACACCATTAAACCCATCCCCCTATCACCAACTCACACCATTAAACCCATCCCCCTATCACCAACTCACACCATTAAACCCATCCCCCAATCTCCAACTCACACCATTAAACCCATGCCCAAATCTCCAACACACACCATTAAACCCATCCCCCAATCACCAACTCACACCATTAAACCCATGCCCAAATCTCCAACTCACACCATTAAACCCATCCCCCTATCACCAACTCACACCATTAAACCCATCCCCCAATCTCCAACTCACACCATTAAACCCATGCCCAAATCTCCAACTCACACCATTAAACCCATCCCCCTATCACCAACTCACACCATTAAACCCATCCCCCTATCACCAACTCACACCATTAAACCCATCCCCCTATCACCAACTCACACCATTAAACCCATCCCCCAATCTCCAACTCACACCATTAAACCCATGCCCAAATCTCCAACACAGACCATTCAACCCATCCCCCGATCACCAACTCACACCATTAAACCCATGCCCAAATCTCCAACACACACCATTAAACCCATCCCCCGATCACCAACTCACACCATTAAACCCATGCCCAAATCTCCAACACACACCATTAAACCCATCCCCCTATCACCAACTCACACCATTAAACCCATCCCCCAATCTCCAACTCACACCATTAAACCCATCCCCCGATCACCGACTCACACCATTAAACCCATCCCCCTATCACCTGCTCACACCATTAAACCCATCCCCCTATCACCAACTCACACCATTAAATCCATCCCCCTATCACCAACTCACGCCATTAAACCCATCCCCCATCACCAACTCACACCATTAAACCCATCCCCCTATCACCAACACACCATTAAACCCATCCCCCTATCACCAACTCACACCATTAAACCTATCCCCCGAACACCAACTCACACCATTAAACCCATCCCCCTATCACCTGCTCACACCATTAAACCCATCCCCCGATCACCTGCTCACACCTTTAAACCCATCCCCCGATCACCTGCTCACACCATTAAACCCATCCCCCTATCACCAACTCACACCATTAAACCCATCCCCTATCACCTGCTCACACCATTAAACCCATCCCCCAATCACCAACTCACACCATTAAACCCATCCCCCTATCACCAACACACACCATTAAACCCATCCCCCAATCACCAACTCACACCATTAAACCCATCCCCCTATCACCAACACACACCATTAAACCCATCCCCCAATCACGAATTCACACCATTAAACCCATCCCCCTATCACCAACTCACACCATTGAACCCATCCCCCTATCACCAACTCACACCATTAAACCCATCCCCCTATCACCTGCTCACACCATTAAACCCATCCCCCTATCACCAACTCACACCATTAAACCCATCCCCCTATCACCAACTCACACCATTAAACCCATCCCCCTATCACCAACTCACACCATTAAACCCATCCCCCTATCACCAACTCACACCATTAAACCCATCCCCCTATCACCAACACACACCATTAAACCCATCCCCCTATCACCAACTCACACCATTTAACCCATCCCCCGATCACCAACTCACACCATTAAACCCATCCCCCTATCACCAACTCACACCATTTAACCCATCCCCCGATCACCAACTCACACCATTAAACCCATCCCCCTATCACCAACTCACACCATTAAACCCATCCCCCAATCTCCAACTCACACCATTAAAACCATCCCCCTATCACCTGCTCACACCATTAAACCCATCCCCCTCACCAACTCACACCATTAAACCCATCCCCCTATCACCAACTCACACCATTAAACCCATCCCCCTATCACCAACTCACACCATTCAACTCACCCCCCAATCTCCAACTCACACCATTAAACCCATCCCCCTATCACCAACTCACACCATTAAACCCATCCCCCTATCACCAACTCACACCATTAAACTCATCCCCAAATCTCCAACACACACCATTAAACCCATTCCCTATCACCAACTCACACCATTAAACCCATCCCCAAATTTCCAACACACACCATTAAACCCATCCCCCTATCACCAACTCACACCATAAAACCCATCCCCCTATCACCAACTCACACCATTAAACCCATCCCCCTATCACCAACTCACACCATTAAACCCATCCCCCTATCACCAACTCACACCATTCAACCCATCCCCCTGTCACCAACTGAAACCATTAAACCCATCCCCCTATCACCAACTCACAACATTAAACCCATCCCCCTCACCAACTCATATCATTCAACTCATCCCCCAATCTCCAACTCACACCATTAAACCCATCCCCCTATCACCAACTCACACCGTTAAACCCATCCCCCTATCACCAACTCACACCATTAAACCCATCCCCCTATCACCAACTCACACCATTAAACCCATCCCCCTATCAGCAACTCACACCATTAAACCCATCCCCCTATCACCAACTCACAACATTAAACCCATCCCCCTATCACCAACTCACACCATTAGACCCATCCCCCATCACCAACTCACACCATTAAACCCATCCCCCTATCACCAACACACACCATTAAACCCATCCCTCTATCACCAACACACACCATTAAACCCATCCCCCTATCACCTACTTACACCATTAAACCCATCCCCCGATCACCAACACACACCATGAAACCCATCCCCCATCACCGACTCACACCATTAAACCCATCCCCCTATCACCTACTCACACCATTAAACCCATACCCCTATCACCAACTCACACCATTAAACCCATCCCCCTATCACCAACTCACACCATTGAACCCATCCCCCATCACCAACTCACACCATTAAACCCATCCCCCTATCACCAACACACACCATTAAACCCATCCCCCTATCACCAACACACACCATTAAACCCACCCCCCTATCACCAACACACACCATTAAACCCATCCCCCTATCACCAACACACACCATTAAACCCATCCCCCTATCACCAACACACACCATTAAACCCATCCCCCTATCACCAACACACACCATTAAACCCATCCCCCTATCACCAACACACACCATTAAACCCATCCCCCTATCACCAACTCACACCATTAAACCCATCCCCCTATCACCAACTCACACCATTAAACCCATCCCCCTATCACCAACTCACACCATTAAACCCATCCCCCTATCACCTACTTACACCATTAAACCCATCCCCCTATCACCAACTCACACCATTAAACCCATCCCCCGATCACCAACTCACACCATTAAACCCATCCCCCGATCACCAACTCACACCATTAAACCCATCCCCCTATCACGTGCTCACAACTTTAAACCCATCCCCCTATCACCAACACACACCATTAAACCCATCCCCCTATCACCAACACACACCATTAAACCCATCCCCCTATCACCAACACACACCATTAAACCCATCCCCCTATCACCAACACACACCATTAAACCCATCCCCCTATGACCAACACACACCATTAAACCCATCCCCCTATCACCAACTCACACGATTAAACCCATCCCCCTATCACCAACTCACACCATTAAACCCATCCCCCTATCACCAACACACACCATTAAACCCATCCCCCTATCACCAACACACACCATTAAACCCATCCCCCTATCACCAACTCACACCATTAAACCCATCCCCCTATCACCAACACACACCATTAAACCCATCCCCCTCTCACCAACACACACCATTAAACCCATCCCCCTTTCACCAACACACACCATTAAACCCATCCCCCTATCACCAACACACACCATTAAACCCATCCCCCTATCACCAACTCACACCATTAAACCCATCCCCCTATCACCAACTCACACCATTAAACCCATCCCCCTATCACCAACTCACACCATTAAACCCATCCCCCTATCACCTACTTACACCATTAAACCCATCCCCCTATCACCAACTCACACCATTAAACCCATCCCCCTATCACCTACTTACACCATTAAACCCATCCCCCTATCACCAACACACACCATTAAACCCATCCCCCTATCACCAACACACACCATTAAACCCATCCCCCTATCACCAACTCACACCATTAAACCCATTCCCCTATCACCAACTCACACCATTAAACCCATTCCCCTATCACCAACTCACACCATTAAACCCATCCCCCTATCACCAACTCACACCATTAAACCCATCCCCCGAACACAACTCACACCATTAAACCCATCCCCCTATCACCAACACACACCATTAAACCCATCCCCCTATCACCAACACACACCATTAAATCCATCCCCCTATCACCAACACACACCATTAAAACCATCCCCCTATCACCAACACACACCATTAAACCCATCCCCCTATCACCAACACACACCATTAAACCCATCCCCCTATCACCAACACACACCATTAAACCCATCCCCCTATCACCAACACACACCATTAAACCCATCCCCCTATCACCAACACACACCATTAAACCCATCCCCCTATCACCAACACACACCATTAAACCCATCCCCCTATCACCAACTCACACCATTAAACCCATCCCCCTATCACCAACTCACACCATTAAACCCATCACCCTATCACCAACACACACCATTAAACCCATCCCCCTATCACCAACACACACCATTAAACCCATCCCCCTATCACCAACACACACCATTAAACCCATCCCCCTATCACCAACACACACCATTGAACCCACCCCCCTATCACCAACTCACACCATTAAACCCATCCCCCTATCACCAACTCACACCATTAAACCCATCCCCCTATCACCAACTCACACCATTAAACCCATCCCCCTATCACCTACTTACACCATTAAACCCATCCCCCTATCACCAACTCACACCATTAAACCCATCCCCCTATCACCTACTTACACCATTAAACCCATCCCCCTATCACGTGCTCACAACTTTAAACCCATCCCCCTATCACCAACACACACCATTAAACCCATCCCCCGATCACCAACTCACACCATTAAACCCATCCCCCGATCACCAACTCACACCATTAAACCCATCCCCCTATCACGTGCTCACAACTTTAAACCCATCCCCCTATCACCAACACACACCATTAAACCCATCCCCCTATCACCAACACACACCATTAAACCCATCCCCCTATCACCAACACACACCATTAAACCCATCCCCCTATCACCAACACACACCATTAAACCCATCCCCCTATCACCAACACACACCATTAAACCCATCCCCCTATCACCAACACACACCATTAAACCCATCCCCCTATCACCAACACACACCATTAAACCCATCCCCCTATCACCAACACACACCATTAAACCCATCCCCCTATCACCAACACACACCATTAAACCCATCCCCCTCTGACCAACACACACCATTAAACCCATCCCCCTATCACCAACTCACACGATTAAACCCATCCCCCTATCACCAACTCACACCATTAAACCCATCCCCCTATCACCAACACACACCATTAAACCCATCCCCCTATCACCAACACACACCATTAAACCCATCCCCCTATCACCAACACACACCATTAAACCCATCCCCCTATCACCAACACACACCATTAAACCCATCCCCCTATCACCAACACACACCATTAAACCCATCCCCCTTTCACCAACACACACCATTAAACCCATCCCCCTATCACCAACACACACCATTAAACCCATCCCCCTATCACCAACTCACACCATTAAACCCATCCCCCTATCACCAACTCACACCTTTAAACCCATCCCCCTATCACCAACTCACACCATTAAACCCATCCCCCTATCACCTACTTACACCATTAAACCCATCCCCCTATCACCAACTCACACCATTAAACCCATCCCTCTATCACCTACTTACACCATTAAACCCATCCCCCTATCACCAACACACACCATTAAACCCATCCCCCTATCACCAACACACACCATTAAACCCATCCCCCTATCACCAACTCACACCATTAAACCCATTCCCCTATCACCAACTCACACCATTAAACCCATCCCTCTATCACCAACTCACACCATTCAACCCATTCCCCTATCACCAACTCACACCATTAAACCCATCCCCCGAACACAACTCACACCATTAAACCCATCCCCCTATCACCAACTCACACCATTAAACCCATCCCCCGAACACCAACTCACACCATTAAACCCATCCCCCTATCACCAACTCACACCATTAAACCCATCCCCCTATCACCAACTCACACCATTAAACCCATAATCCTATCACCAACTCACACCATTAAACCCATCCCCCTATCACCAACTCACACCATTAAACCCATCCCCCTATCACCAACTCACACCATTAAACCCATCCCCCAATCTCCAACTCACACCATTAAACCCATGCCCAAATCTCCAACACACACCATTAAACCCATCCCCCAATCACCAACTCACACCATTAAACCCATGCCCAAATCTCCAACTCACACCATTAAACCCATCCCCCTCTCACCAACTCACACCATTAAACCCATCCCCCAATCTCCAACTCACACCATTAAACCCATGCCCAAATCTCCAACTCACACCATTAAACCCATCCCCCTATCATCAACTCACACCATTAAACCCATCCCCCTATCACCAACTCACACCATTAAACCCATCCCCCTATCACCAACTCACACCATTAAACCAAAACCCCCAATCTCCAACTCACACCATTAAACCCATGCCCAAATCTCCAACACAGACCATTCAACCCATCCCCCGATCACCAACTCACACCATTAAACCCATGCCCAAATCTCCAACACACACCATTAAACCCATCCCCCTATCACCAACTCACACCATTAAACCCATCCCCCAATCTCCAACACACACCATTAAACCCATCCCCCGATCACCAACTCACACCATTAAACCCATGCCCAAATCTCCAACACACACCATTAAACCCATCCCCCAATCTCCAACTCACACCATTAAACCCATCCCCCGATCACCGACTCACACCATTAAACCCATCCCCCTATCACCTGCTCACACCATTAAACCCATCCCCCTATCACCAACTCACACCATTAAATCCATCCCCCTATCACCAACTCACACCATTAAACCAATCCCCCTGTCACCAACTCACACCATTAAACCCATCCCCCTATCACCAACACACCATTAAACCCATCCCCCTATCACCAACTCACACCATTAAACCTATCCCCCGAACACCAACTCACACCATTAAACCCATCCCCCTATCACCTGCTCACACCATTAAACCCATCCCCCGATCACCTGCTCACACCTTTAAACCCATCCCCCGATCACCTGCTCACACCATTAAACCCATCCCCCTATCACCAACTCACACCATTAAACCCATCCCCCTATCACCTGCTCACACAATTAAACCCATCCCCCAATCACCAACTCACACCATTAAACCCATCCCCCTATCACCAACACACACCATTAAACCCATCCCCCAATCACCAACTCACACCATTAAACCCATCCCCCTATCACCAACACACACCATTAAACCCATCCCCCAATCACGAATTCACACCATTAAACCCATCCCCCTATCACCAACTCACACCATTGAACCCATCCCCCTATCACCAATTCACACCATTAAACCCATCCCCCTATCACCTGCTCACACCATTAAACCCATCCCCCTATCACCAACTCACACCATTAAACCCATCCCCCTATCACCAACTCACACCATTAAACCCATCCCCCTATCACCAACTCACACCATTAAACCCATCCCCCTATCACCAACTCACACCATTAAACCCATCCCCCTATCACCAACACACACCATTAAACCCATCCCCCTATCACCAACTCACACCATTTAACCCATCCCCCGATCACCAACTCACACCATTAAACCCATCCCCCTATCACCAACTCACACCATTTAACCCATCCCCCGATCACCAACTCACACCATTAAACCCATCCCCCTATCACCAACTCACACCATTAAACCCATCCACCAATCTCCAACTCACACCATTAAAACCATCCCCCTATCACCTGCTCACACCATTAAACCCATCCCCCTCACCAACTCACACCATTAAACCCATCCCCCTATCACCAACTCACACCATTAAACCCATCCCCCTATCACCAACTCACACCATTCAACTCATCCCCCAATCTCCAACTCACACCATTAAACCCATCCCCCTATCACCAACTCACACCATTAAACCCATCCCCCTATCACCAACTCACACCATTAAACTCATCCCCAAATCTCCAACACACACCATTAAACCCATTCCCTATCACCAACTCACACCATTAAACCCATCCCCAAATCTCCAACACACACCATTAAACCCATCCCCCTATCACCAACTCACACCATAAAACCCATCCCCCTATCACCAACTCACACCATTAAACCCATCCCCCTATCACCAACTCACACCATTAAACCCATTCCCCTATCACCAACTCACACCATTCAACCCATCCCCCTGTCACCAACTGAAACCATTAAACCCATCCCCCTATCACCAACTCACAACATTAAACCCATCCCCCTCACCAACTCATACCATTCAACTCATCCCCCTATCACCAACTCACACCATTAAACCCATCCCCCTATCACCAACTCACACCATTAAACCCATCCCCCTATCACCAACTCACACCATTAAACCCATCCCCCTATCAGCAACTCACACCATTAAACCCATCCCCCTATCACCAACTCACAACATTAAACCCATCCCCCTATCACCAACTCACACCATTAAACCCATCCCCCATCACCAACTCACACCATTAAACCCATCCCCCTATCACCAACACACACCATTAAACCCATCCCTCTATCACCAACACACACCATTAAACCCATCCCCCTATCACCAACTCACACCATTAAACCCATCCCCCTATCACCAACTCACACCATTAAACCCATCCCCCAATCTCCAACTCACACCATTAAACCCATGCCCAAATCTCCAACACAGACCATTCAACCCATCCCCCGATCACCAACTCACACCATTAAACCCATGCCCAAATCTCCAACACACACCATTAAACCCATCCCCCTATCACCAACTCACACCATTAAACCCATCCCCCAATCTCCAACACACACCATTAAACCCATCCCCCGATCACCAACTCACACCATTAAACCCATGCCCAAATCTCCAACACACACCATTAAACCCATCCCCCAATCTCCAACTCACACCATTAAACCCATCCCCCGATCACCGACTCACACCATTAAACCCATCCCCCTATCACCTGCTCACACCATTAAACCCATCCCCCTATCACCAACTCACACCATTAAATCCATCCCCCTATCACCAACTCACACCATTAAACCCATCCCCCTGTCACCAACTCACACCATTAAACCCATCCCCCTATCACCAACACACCATTAAACCCATCCCCCTATCACCAACTCACACCATTAAACCTATCCCCCGAACACCAACTCACACCATTAAACCCATCCCCCTATCACCTGCTCACACCATTAAACCCATCCCCCGATCACCTGCTCACACCTTTAAACCCATCCCCCGATCACCTGCTCACACCATTAAACCCATCCCCCTATCACCAACTCACACCATTAAACCCATCCCCCTATCACCTGCTCACACCATTAAACCCATCCCCCAATCACCAACTCACACCATTAAACCCATCCCCCTATCACCAACACACACCATTAAACCCATCCCCCAATCACCAACTCACACCATTAAACCCATCCCCCTATCACCAACACACACCATTAAACCCATCCCCCAATCACGAATTCACACCATTAAACCCATCCCCCTATCACCAACTCACACCATTGAACCCATCCCCCTATCACCAACTCACACCATTAAACCCATCCCCCTATCACCTGCTCACACCATTAAACCCATCCCCCTATCACCAACTCACACCATTAAACCCATCCCCCTATCACCAACTCACACCATTAAACCCATCCCCCTATCACCAACTCACACCATTAAACCCATCCCCCTATCACCAACTCACACCATTAAACCCATCCCCCTATCACCAACACACACCATTAAACCCATCCCCCTATCACCAACTCACACCATTTAACCCATCCCCCGATCACCAACTCACACCATTAAACCCATCCCCCTATCACCAACTCACACCATTTAACCCATCCCCCGATCACCAACTCACACCATTAAACCCATCCCCCTATCACCAACTCACACCATTAAACCCATCCCCCAATCTCCAACTCACACCATTAAAACCATCCCCCTATCACCTGTTCACACCATTAAACCCATCCCCCTCACCAACTCACACCATTAAACCCATCCCCCTATCACCAACTCACACCATTAAACCCATCCCCCTATCACCAACTCACACCATTCAACTCATCCCCCAATCTCCAACTCACACCATTAAACCCATCCCCCTATCACCAACTCACACCATTAAACCCATCCCCCTATCACCAACTCACACCATTAAACTCATCCCCAAATCTCCAACACACACCATTAAACCCATTCCCTATCACCAACTCACACCATTAAACCCATCCCCAAATCTCCAACACACACCATTAAACCCATCCCCCTATCACCAACTCACACCATAAAACCCATCCCCCTATCACCAACTCACACCATTAAACCCATCCCCCTATCACCAACTCACACCATTAAACCCATCCCCCTATCACCAACTCACACCATTCAACCCATCCCCCTGTCACCAACTGAAACCATTAAACCCATCCCCCTATCACCAACTCACAACATTAAACCCATCCCCCTCACCAACTCATACCATTCAACTCATCCCCCAATCTCCAACTCACACCATTAAACCCATCCCCCTATCACCAACTCACACCGTTAAACCCATCCCCCTATCACCAACTCACACCATTAAACCCATCCCCCTATCACCAACTCACACCATTAAACCCATCCCCCTATCAGCAACTCACACCATTAAACCCATCCCCCTATCACCAACTCACAACATTAAACCCATCCCCCTATCACCAACTCACACCATTAAACCCATCCCCCATCACCAACTCACACCATTAAACCCATCCCCCTATCACCAACACACACCATTAAACCCATCCCTCTATCACCAACACACACCATTAAACCCATCCCCCTATCACCTACTTACACCATTAAACCCATCCCCCGATCACCAACACACACCATGAAACCCATCCCCCATCACCGACTCACACCATTAAACCCATACCCCTATCACCAACTCACACCATTAAACCCATCCCCCTTTCACCAACTCACACCATTGAACCCATCCCCCATCACCAACTCACACCATTAAACCCATCCCCCTATCACCAACACACACCATTAAACCCATCCCCCTATCACCAACACACACCATTAAACCCATCCCCCTATCACCAACACACACCATTAAACCCATCCCCCTATCACCAACACACACCATTAAACCCATCCCCCTATCACCAACACACACCATTAAACCCATCCCCCTATCACCAACTCACACCATTAAACCCATCCCCCTATCACCAACTCACACCATTAAACCCATCACCCTATCACCAACACACACCATTAAACCCATCCCCCTATCACCAACACACACCATTAAACCCATCCCCCTATCACCAACACACACCATTAAACCCATCCCCCTATCACCAACACACACCATTGAACCCATCCCCCTATCACCAACTCACACCATTAAACCCATCCCCCTATCACCAACTCACACCATTAAACCCATCCCCCTATCACCAACTCACACCATTAAACCCATCCCCCTATCACCTACTTACACCATTAAACCCATCCCCCTATCACCAACTCACACCATTAAACCCATCCCCCTATCACCTACTTACACCATTAAACCCATCCCCCTATCACGTGCTCACAACTTTAAACCCATCCCCCTATCACCAACACACACCATTAAACCCATCCCCCGATCACCAACTCACACCATTAAACCCATCCCCCGATCACCAACTCACACCATTAAACCCATCCCCCTATCACGTGCTCACAACTTTAAACCCATCCCCCTATCACCAACACACACCATTAAACCCATCCCCCTATCACCAACACACACCATTAAATCCATCCCCCTATCACCAACACACACCATTAAACCCATCCCCCTATCACCAACACACACCATTAAACCCATCCCCCTATCACCAACACACACCATTAAACCCATCCCCCTATCACCAACACACACCATTAAACCCATCCCCCTATCACCAACACACACCATTAAACCCATCCCCCTATCACCAACACACACCATTAAACCCATCCCCCTATCACCAACACACACCATTAAACCCATCCCCCTATGACCAACACACACCATTAAACCCATCCCCCTATCACCAACTCACACGATTAAACCCATCCCCCTATCACCAACTCACACCATTAAACCCATCCCCCTATCACCAACACACACCATTAAACCCATCCCCCTATCACCAACACACACCATTAAACCCATCCCCCTATCACCAACTCACACCATTAAACCCATCCCCCTATCACCAACACACACCATTAAACCCATCCCCCTATCACCAACACACACCATTAAACCCATCCCCCTTTCACCAACACACACCATTAAACACATCCCCCTATCACCAACACACACCATTAAACCCATCCCCCTATCACCAACTCACACCATTAAACCCATCCCCCTATCACCAACTCACACCATTAAACCCATCCCCCTATCACCAACTCACACCATTAAACCCATCCCCCTATCACCTACTTACACCATTAAACCCATCCCCCTATCACCAACTCACACCATTAAACCCATCCCCCTATCACCTACTTACACCATTAAACCCATCCCCCTATCACCAACTCACACCATTGAACCCATCCCCCTATCACCAACTCACACCATTGAACCCATCCCCCTATCACGTGCTCACAACTTTAAACCCATCCCCCGATCACCAACTCACACCATTAAACCCATCCCCCTATCACCAACTCACACCATTAAACCCATCCCCCTATTACGTGCTCACAACTTTAAACCCATCCCCCTATCACCAACTCACACCATTAAACCCATCCCCCTATCACCAACTCACACCATTAAACCCATCCCCCTATCACCAACTCACACCATTAAACCCATCCCCCTATCACCAACTCACACCATTAAACCCATCCCCCTATCACCAACTCACACCATTAAACCCATCCCCCTATCACCAACTCACACCATTAAACCCATCCCCCTATCACCAACTCACACCATTAAACCCATCCCCCTATCACCAACACACACCATTAAACCCATCCCCCTATCACCAACTCACACCATTAAACCCATCCCCCTATCACCAACTCACACCATTAAACCCATCCCCCTATCACCAACACACACCATTAAACCCATCCCCCTATCACCAACTCACACCATTAAACCCGTCCCCCTATCACCAACTCACACCATTAAACCCATCCCCCGATCACGTGCTCACAACTTTAAACCCATCCCCCGATCACCAACACACATCATTAAACCCATCCCCCGATCACGTGCTCACAACTTTAAACCCATCCCCCGATCACCAACTCACACCATTAAACCCATCCCCCGATCACCAACACACACCATTAAACCCATCCCCCTATCACCAACTCACACCATTAAACCCATCCCCCTATCACCAACACACACCATTAAACCCATCCCCCTATCACCAACACACACCATTAAACCCATCCCCCTATCACCAACACACACCATTAAACCCATCCCCCTATCACCAACACACACCATTAAACCCATCCCTCTATCACCAACTCACACCATTAAACCCATCCCCCTATCACCAACTCACACCATTAAACCCATCCCTCTATCACCAACTCACACCATTAAACCCATCCCCCTATCACCAACTCACACCATTAAACCCATCCCCCTATCACCAACTCACACCATTAAACCCATCCCCCTATCACCAACTCACACCATTAAACCCATCCCCCTATCACCTACTTACACCATTAAACCCATCCCCCTATCACCAACTCACACCA
Organism: Heptranchias perlo; assembly: GCF_035084215.1. Taxonomy (NCBI): domain Eukaryota; kingdom Metazoa; phylum Chordata; class Chondrichthyes; order Hexanchiformes; family Hexanchidae; genus Heptranchias; species Heptranchias perlo. Next base: position 747,549 of record NW_027138980.1, on the reverse strand, counting down.
TTAAACCCATCCCCCTATCACCTACTTACACCATTAAACCCATCCCCCTATCACCAACTCACACCATTAAACCCATCCCCCTATCACCAACTCACACCATTAAACCCATCCCCCTATCACGTGCTCACAACTTTAAACCCATCCCCCGATCAACAACTCACACCATTAAACCCATCCCCCCATCACCAACACACACCATTAAACCCATCCCCCTATCACCAACACACACCATTAAACCCATCCCCCTATCACCAACACACACCATTAAACCCATCCCCCTATCACCAACACACACCATTAAACCCATCCCCCTATCACCAACTCACACCATTAAACCCATCCCCCTATCACCAACACACACCATTAAACCCATCCCCCTATCACCAACACACACCATTAAACCCATCCCCCTATCACCAACACACACCATTAAACCCATCCCTCTATCACCAACTCACACCATTAAACCCATCCCCCTATCACCAACTCACACCATTAAACCCATCCCCCTATCACCAACTCACACCATTAAACCCATCCCCCTATCACCTACTTACACCATTAAACCCATCCCCCTATCACCAACTCACACCATTAAACCCATCCCCCTATCACCTACTTACACCATTAAACCCATCCCCCTATCACCAACTCACACCATTAAACCCATCCCCCTATCACCAACTCACACCATTAAACCCATCCCCCTATCACGTGCTCACAACTTTAAACCCATCCCCCGATCAACAACTCACACCATTAAACCCATCCCCCCATCACCAACACACACCATTAAACCCATCCCCCTATCACCAACACACACCATTAAACCCATCCCCCTATCACCAACACACACCATTAAACCCATCCCCCTATCACCAACACACACCATTAAACCCATCCCCCTATCACCAACACACACCATTAAACCCATCCCCCTATCACCAACACACACCATTAAACCCATCCCCCTATCACCAACACACACCATTAAACCCATCCCCCTATCACCAACACACACCATTAAACCCATCCCCCTATCACCAACTCACACCATTAAACCCATCCCCCTATCACCAACTCACACCATTAAACCCATCCCCCTATCACCAACTCACACCATTAAACCCATCCCCCTATCACCTACTTGCACCATTAAACCCATCCCCCTATCACCAACTCACACCATTAAACCCATCCCCCTGTCACCTATTACACCATTAAACCCATCCCCCTATCACCAACTCACACCATTAAACCCATCCCCCTATCACCAACTCACACCATTAAACCCATCCCCCTATCACGTGCTCACAACTTTAAACCCATCCCCCTATCACCAACTCACACCATTAAACCCATCCCCCTATCACCAACTCACACCATTAAACCCATCCCCCTATCACCAACTCACACCATTAAACCCATCCCCCTATCACCAACACACACCATTAAACCCATCCCCCTATCACCAACTCACACCATTAAACCCATCCCCCTATCACCAACTCACACCATTAAACCCATCCCCCTATCACCAACACACACCATTAAACCCATCCCCTATCACCAACACACACCATTAAACCCATCCCCCTATCACGTGCTCACAACTTTAAACCCATCCCCCGATCACCAACACACACCATTAAACCCATCCCCCTATCACCAACACACACCATTAAACCCATCCCCCTATCACCAACTCACACCATTAAACCCATCCCCCTATCACGTGCTCACAAATTTAAACCCATCCCCCGATCACCAACTCACACCATTAAACCCATCCCCCTATCACCAACACACACCATTAAACCCATCCCCCTATCACCAACACACACCATTAAACCCATCCCCCTATCACCAACACACACCATTAAACCCATCCCCCTATCACCAACACACGCCATTAAACCCATCCCCCTATCACCAACACACACCATTAAACCCATCCCCCTGTCACCAACACACACCATTAAACCCATCCCCCTATCACCAACACACACCATTAAACCCATCCCCCTATCACCAACACACACCATTAAACCCATCCCCCTATCACCAACACACACCATTAAACCCATCCCCCTGTCACCAACTCACACCATTAAACCCATCCCCCTATCACCAACTCACACCATTAAACCCATCCCCCTATCACCAACACACACCATTGAACCCATCCCCCTATCACCAACACACACCATTAAACCCATCCCCCTATCACCAACACACACCATTAAACCCATCCCCCTATCACCAACTCACACCATTAAACCCATCCCCCTATCACCAACTCACACCATTAAACCCATCCCCCTATCACCAACTCACACCATTAAACCCATCCCCCTATCACCTACTTACACCATTAAACCCATCCCCCTATCACCAACTCACACCATTAAACCCATCCCCCTATCACCTACTTACACCATTAAACCCATCCCCCTATCACCAACTCACACCATTAAACCCATCCCCCTATCACCTACTTACACCATTAAACCCATCCCCCTATCACCAACTCACACCATTAAACCCATCCCCCGATCACCAACTCACACCATTAATCCCATCCCCCTATCACCAACTCACACCATTAAACCCATCCCCCTATTACGTGCTCACAACTTTAAACCCATCCCCCTATCACCAACTCACACCATTAAACCCATCCCCCTATCACGTGCTCACAACTTTAAACCCATCCCCCTATCACCAACTCACACCATTAAACCCATCCCCCTATCACCAACTCACACCATTAAACCCATCCCCCTATCACCAACTCACACCATTAAACCCATCCCCCTATCACCAACTCACACCATTAAACCCATCCCCCTATCACCTACTTACACCATTAAACCCATCCCCCTATCACCAACTCACACCATTAAACCCATCCCCCTATCACCTACTTACACCATTAAACCCATCCCCCTATCACCAACTCACACCATTAAACCCATCCCCCTATCACCTACTTACACCATTAAACCCATCCCCCTATCACCAACTCACACCATTAAACCCATCCCCCGATCACCAACTCACACCATTAATCCCATCCCCCTATCACCAACTCACACCATTAAACCCATCCCCCTATTACGTGCTCACAACTTTAAACCCATCCCCCTATCACCAACTCACACCATTAAACCCATCCCCCTATCACGTGCTCACAACTTTAAACCCATCCCCCTATCACCAACTCACACCATTAAACCCATCCCCCTATCACCAACTCACACCATTAAACCCATCCCCCTATCACCAACTCACACCATTAAACCCATCCCCCTATCACCAACACACACCATTAAACCCATCCCCCTATCACCAACTCACACCATTAAACCCATCCCCCTATCACCAACTCACACCATTAAACCCATCCCCCTATCACCAACACACACCATTAAACCCATCCCCCCATCACGTGCTCACAACTTTAAACCCATCCCCCGATCACCAACACACACCATTAAACCCATCCCCCTATCACCAACACACACCATTAAACCCATCCCCCTATCACCAACACACACCATTAAACCCATCCCCCTATCACCAACACACACCATTAAACCCATCCCCCTAACACCAACACACACCGTTAAACCCATCCCCCTATCACCAACACACACCATTAAACCCAACCCCCTATCACCAACACACACCATTAAACCCATCCCCCTATCACCAACTCACACCATTAAACCCATCCCCCTATCACCAACTCACACCATTAAACCCATCCCCCTATCACCAACTCACACCATTAAACCCATCCCCCTATCACCTACTTACACCATTAAACCCATCCCCCTATCACCAACTCACACCATTAAACCCATCCCCCTATCACCTACTTACACCATTAAACCCATCCCCCTATCACCAACTCACACCATTAAACCCATCCCCCTATCACCAACTCACACCATTAAACCCATCCCCCTATCACGTGCTCACAACTTTAAACCAATCCCCCGATCACCAACTCACACCATTAAACCCATCCCCCTATCACCAACTCACACCATTAAACCCATCCCCCTATCACCAACTCACACCATTAAACCCATCCCCCTATAACGTGCTCACAACTTTAAACCCATCCCCCTATCACCAACTCACACCATTAAACCCATCCCCCTATCACCAACTCACACCATTAAACCCATCCCCCTATCACCAACACACACCATTAAACCCATCCCCCTAACACCAACACACACCATTAAACCCATCCCCCTATCACCAACTCACACCATTAAACCCATCCCCCTTTCACCAACTCACACCATTAAACCCATCCCCCTATCACCAACTCACACCATTAAACCCATCCCCCTATCACCTACTTACACCATTAAACCCATCCCCCTATCACCAACTCACACCATTAAACCCATCCCCCTGTCACCTATTACACCATTAAACCCATCCCCCTATCACCAACTCACACCATTAAACCCATCCCCCTGTCACCAACTCACACCATTAAACCCATCCCCCTATCACGTGCTCACAACTTTAAACCCATCCCCCGATCACCAACTCACACCATTAAACCCATCCCCCTATCACCAACACACACCATTAAACCCATCCCCCCATCACGTGCTCACAACTTTAAACCCATCCCCCGATCACCAACACACACCATTAAACCCATCCCCCTATCACCAACACACACCATTAAACCCATCCCCCTATCACCAACACACACCATTAAACCCATCCCCCTATCACCAACACACACCATTAAACCCATCCCCCTAACACCAACACACACCGTTAAACCCATCCCCCTATCACCAACACACACCATTAAACCCAACCCCCTATCACCAACACACACCATTAAACCCATCCCCCTATCACCAACTCACACCATTAAACCCATCCCCCTATCACCAACTCACACCATTAAACCCATCCCCCTATCACCAACTCACACCATTAAACCCATCCCCCTATCACCTACTTACACCATTAAACCCATCCCCCTATCACCAACTCACACCATTAAACCCATCCCCCTATCACCTACTTACACCATTAAACCCATCCCCCTATCACCAACTCACACCATTAAACCCATCCCCCTATCACCAACTCACACCATTAAACCCATCCCCCTATCACGTGCTCACAACTTTAAACCAATCCCCCGATCACCAACTCACACCATTAAACCCATCCCCCTATCACCAACTCACACCATTAAACCCATCCCCCTATTACGTGCTCACAACTTTAAACCCATCCCCCTATCACCAACTCACACCATTAAACCCATCCCCCTATCACGTGCTCACAACTTTAAACCCATCCCCCTATCACCAACTCACACCATTAAACCCATCCCCCTATCACCAACTCACACCATTAAACCCATCCCCCTATAACGTGCTCACAACTTTAAACCCATCCCCCTATCACCAACTCACACCATTAAACCCATCCCCCTATCACCAACTCACACCATTAAACCCATCCCCCTATCACCAACACACACCATTAAACCCATCCCCCTAACACCAACACACACCATTAAACCCATCCCCCTATCACCAACTCACACCATTAAACCCATCCCCCTTTCACCAACTCACACCATTAAACCCATCCCCCTATCACCAACTCACACCATTAAACCCATCCCCCTATCACCTACTTACACCATTAAACCCATCCCCCTATCACCAACTCACACCATTAAACCCATCCCCCTGTCACCTATTACACCATTAAACCCATCCCCCTATCACCAACTCACACCATTAAACCCATCCCCCTGTCACCAACTCACACCATTAAACCCATCCCCCTATCACGTGCTCACAACTTTAAACCCATCCCCCGATCACCAACTCACACCATTAAACCCATCCCCCTATCACCAACTCACACCATTAAACCCATCCCCCTATTACGTGCTCACAACTTTAAACCCATCCCCCTATCACCAACTCACACCATTAAACCCATCCCCCTATCACGTGCTCACAACTTTAAACCCATCCCCCTATCACCAACTCACACCATTAAACCCATCCCCCTATCACCAACTCACACCATTAAACCCATCCCCCTATCACGTGCTCACAACTTTAAACCCATCCCCCTATCACCAACTCACACCATTAAACCCATCCCCCTATCACCAACTCACACCATTAAACCCATCCCCCTATCACCAACTCACAGCATTAAACCCATCCCCCTATCACCAACACAAACCATTAAACCCATCCCCCTATCACCAACTCACACCATTAAACCCATCCCCCTATCACCAACTCACACCATTAAACCCATCCCCCTATCACCAACACACACCATTAAACCCATCCCCCTATCACCAACACACACCATTAAACCCATCCCCCTATCACCAACACACACCATTAAACCCATCCCCCTATCACCAACACACGCCATTAAACCCATCCCCCTATCACCAACACACACCATTAAACCCATCCCCCTATCACCAACACACACCATTAAACCCATCCCCCTATCACCAACACACACCATTAAACCCATCCCCCTATCACCAACACACACCATTAAACCCATCCCCCTATCACCAACACACACCATTAAACCCATCCCCCTGTCACCAACTCACACCATTAAACCCATCCCCCTATCACCAACTCACACCATTAAACCCATCCCCCTATCACCAACACACACCATTGAACCCATCCCCCTATCACCAACACACACCATTAAACCCATCCCCCTATCACCAACACACACCATTAAACCCATCCCCCTATCACCAACTCACACCATTAAACCCATCCCCCTATCACCAACTCACACCATTAAACCCATCCCCCTGTCACCAACTCACACCATTAAACCCATCCCCCTATCACCTACTTACACCATTAAACCCATCCCCCTATCACCAACTCACACCATTAAACCCATCCCCCTATCACCTACTTACACCATTAAACCCATCCCCCTATCACCAACTCACACCATTAAACCCATCCCCCTATCACCTACTTACACCATTAAACCCATCCCCCTATCACCAACTCACACCATTAAACCCATCCCCCGATCACCAACTCACACCATTAAACCCATCCCCCTATCACCAACTCACACCATTAAACCCATCCCCCTATTACGTGCTCACAACTTTAAACCCATCCCCCTATCACCAACTCACACCATTAAACCCATCCCCCTATCACGTGCTCACAACTTTAAACCCATCCCCCTATCACCAACTCACACCATTAAAACCATCCCCCTATCACCAACTCACACCATGAAATCCATCCCCATATCACGTGCTCACAACTTTAAACCCATCCCCCTATCACCAACTCACACCATTAAACCCATCCCCCTATCACCAACTCACACCATTAAACCCATCCCCCTATCACCAACTCACACCATTAAACCCATCCCCCTATCACCAACACACACCATTAAACCCATCCCCCTATCACCAACTCACACCATTAAACCCATCCCCCTATCACCAACTCACACCATTAAACCCATCCCCCTATCACCAACACACACCATTAAACCCATCCCCCTATCACGTGCTCACAACTTTAAACCCATCCCCCGATCACCAACACACACCATTAAACCCATCCCCCTATCACCAACACACACCATTAAACCCATCCCCCTATCACCAACACACACCATTAAACCCATCCCCCTATCACCAACACACACCATTAAACCCATCCCCCTAACACCAACACACACCATTAAACCCATCCCCCTATCACCAACACACACCATTGAACCCATCCCCCTATCACCAACACACACCATTAAACCCATCCCCCTATCACCAACTCACACCATTAAACCCATCCCCCTATCACCAACTCACACCATTAAACCCATCCCCCTATCACCAACTCACACCATTAAACCCATCCCCCTATCACCTACTTACACCATTAAACCCATCCCCCTATCACCAACTCACACCATTAAACCCATCCCCCTATCACCTACTTACACCATTAAACCCATCCCCCTATCACCAACTCACACCATTAAACCCATCCCCCTATCACCAACTCACACCATTAAACCCATCCCCCTATCACGTGCTCACAACTTTAAACCCATCCCCCGATCACCAACTCACACCATTAAACCCATCCCCCTATCACCAACTCACACCATTAAACCCATCCCCCTATTACGTGCTCACAACTTTAAACCCATCCCCCTATCACCAACTCACACCATTAAACCCATCCCCCTATCACGTGCTCACAACTTTAAACCCATCCCCCTATCACCAACTCACACCATTAAACCCATCCCCCTATCACCAACTCACACCATTAAACCCATCCCCCTATCACGTGCTCACAACTTCAAACCCATCCCCCTATCACCAACTCACACCATTAAACCCATCCCCCTATCACCAACTCACACCATTAAACCCATCCCCCTATCACCAACTCATACCATTAAACCCATCCCCCTATCACCAACACACACCATTAAACACATCCCCCTATCACCAACTCACACCATTAAACCCATCCCCCTATCACCAACTCACACCATTAAACCCATCCCCCTATCACCAACACACACCATTAAACCCATCCCCCTATCACCAACACACACCATTAAACCCATCCCCCTATCACGTGCTCACAACTTTAAACCCATCCCCCGATCACCAACACACACTATTAAACCCATCCCCCTATCACCAACACACACCATTAAACCCATCCCCCTATCACCAACTCACACCATTAAACCCATCCCCCTATCACGTGCTCACAACTTTAAACCCATCCCCCGATCACCAACTCACACCATTAAACCCATCCCCCTATCACCAACACACACCATTAAACCCATCCCCCTATCACCAACACACACCATTAAACCCATCCCCCTATCACCAACACACACCATTAAACCCATCCCCCTATCACCTACACACACCATTAAACCCATCCCCCTATCACCAACACACACCATTAAACCCATCCCCCTATCACCAACACACACCATTAAACCCATCCCCCTATCACCAACACACACCATTAAACCCATCCCCCTATCACCAACACACACCATTAAACCCATCCCCCTATCACCAACACAAACCATTAAACCCATCCCCCTATCACCAACTCACACCATTAAACCCATCCCCCTATCAGCAACTCACACCATTAAACCCATCCCCCTATCACCAACTCACACCATTAAACCCATCCCCCTATCACCAACTCACACCATTAAACCCATCCCCCTATCACCAACTCACACCATTAAACCCATCCCCCTATCACCAACACACACCATTAAACCCATCCCCCTATCACCAACACACACCATTAAACCCATCCCCCTATCACCAACACACACCATTAAACCCATCCCCCTATCACCAACTCACACCATTAAACCCATCCCCCTATCACCAACTCACACCATTAAACCCATCCCCCTATCACCAACTCACACCATTAAACCCATCCCCCTATCACCTACTTACACCATTAAACCCATCCCCCTATCACCAACTCACACCATTAAACCCATCCCCCTATCACCTACTTACACCATTAAACCCATCCCCCTATCACCAACTCACACCATTAAACCCATCCCCCTATCACCTACTTACACCATTAAACCCATCCCCCTATCACCAACTCACACCATTAAACCCATCCCCCGATCACCAACTCACACCATTAAACCCATCCCCCTATCACCAACTCACACCATTAAACCCATCCCCCTATTACGTGCTCACAACTTTAAACCCATCCCCCTATCACCAACTCACACCATTAAACCCATCCCCCTATCACGTGCTCACAACTTTAAACCCATGCCCCTATCACCAACTCACACCATTAAACCCATCCCCCTATCACCAACTCACACCATGAAACCCATCCCCATATCACGTGCTCACAACTTTAAACCCATCCCCCTATCACCAACTCACACCATTAAACCCATCCCCCTATCACCAACTCACACCATTAAACCCATCCCCCTATCACCAACACACACCATTAAACCCATCCCCCTATCACCAACTCACACCATTAAACCCATCCCCCTATCACCAACTCACACCATTAAACCCATCCCCCGATCACCAACACACACCATTAAACCCATCCCCCTATCACGTGCTCACAACTTTAAACCCATCCCCCGATCACCAACTCACACCATTAAACCCATCCCCCTATCACCAACTCACACCATTAAACCCATCCCCCTATCACCAACACACACCATTAAACCCATCCCCCTATCACCAACTCACACCATTAAACCCATCCCCCTATCACGAGCTCACAACTTTAAACCCATCCCCCGATCACCAACACACACCATTAAACCCATCCCCCTATCAACAACTCACACCATTAAACCCATCCCCCCATCACCAACTCACACCATTAAACCCACCCCCCTATCACCAACTCACACCATTAAACCCATCCCCCTATCACGTGCTCACAACTTTAAACCCATCCCCTTATCACCAACACACACCATTAAACCCATCCCCCTATCACAAACACACACCATTAAGCCCATCCTCCTATCACCAACACACACCATTAAACCCATCCCCCTATCACGTGCTCACAACTTTAAACCCATCCCCCGATCACCAACACACACCATTAAACCCATCCCCCTATCACCAACACACACCATTAAACCCACCCCCCTATCACCAACTCACACCATTAAACCCATCCCCCTATCACGTGCTCACAACTTTAAACCCATCCCCCTATCACCAACACACACCATTAAACCCACCCCCTATCACCAACTCACACCATTAAACCCATCCCCCTATCACGTGCTCACAACTTTAAACCCATCCCCGTATCACCAACTCACACCATTAAACCCATCCCCCTATCACCAACTCACACCATTCAACCCATCCCCCTATCACCAACACACACCATTAAACCCATCCCCCTATCACGTGCTCACAACTTTAAACCCATCCCCTTATCACCAACTCACACCATTAAACCAATCCCCCTATCACCAAATCACACCATTAAACCCATCCCCCAATCTCCAACTCAGACCATTATACCCATCCCCCTATCACCAACTCACACCTTTAAACCCATCACCCTATCACCAACTCACACCATTAAACCCATCCCCCTATCACCAACTCACACCATAAACCCATCCCCCAATCTCCAACACACACCATTAAACCCATCCCCCTATCAACAACTCACACCATTAAACCCATCCCCCAATCTCCAACTCACACCATTAAACCCATCCCCCTATCACCAACTCACACCATTAAACCCATCCCCCTATCACCAACTCACACCATAAAACCCATCCCCCTATCACCAGCTCACACCATTAAACCCATCCCCCAATCTCCAACACACACCATTAAACCCATCCCCCTATCACCAACTCACACCATTAAACCCATCCCCCAATCTCCAACTCACACCATTAAACCCATCCCCCTATCACCAACTCACACCATTAAACCCATCCCCCTATCACCAACTCACACCATAAAACCCATCCCTCTATCACCTGCTCACACCATTAAACCCATCCCCCAATCTCCAACACACACCATTAAACCCAACCCCCTATCACCAACACACACCATTAAACCCATCCCCCTATCACCAACTCACACCATTAAACCCATCCCCCTATCACCAACTCACACCATTAAACCCATCCCCCTCTCACCTGCTCACACCATTAAACCCATCCCCCTATCACCTGCTCACACCATTAAACACATCCCCCTCACCAACTCAGACCATTAAACCCATCCCCCTATCACCAACTCACACCATTAAACCCATCCCCCAATCTCCAACTCACACCATTAAACCCATCCTCCTATCACCAACTCACACCATTAATCCCATCCCCCTATCACCAACTCACACCATTAAACCCATCCCCCCATCACCTGCTCACACCATTAATCCCATCCCCCTATCACCAACTCACACCATTAAACCCATCCCCCTATCACCTGCTCACACCATTAAACCCATCCCCCAATCTCCAACACACACCATTAAACCCATCCCCCTATCACCAACTCACACCATTAAACCCATCCCCCTATCACCAACTCAGACCATTAAACCCATCCCCCTATCACCAACTCACACCATTAAACCAATCCCCCTATCACCAACTCACACCATTAAAACCATCCCCCTATCACCAACACACACCATTAAACCCATCCCCCTATCACCAACTCAGACCATTAAACCCATCCCCCTATCACCAACTCACACCATTAAACACATCCCCCTATCACCAACTCACACCATTAAACCCATCCCCCTATCACCAACTCACACCATTAAACCCATCCCCCTATCACCAACACACTCCATTAAACCCATCCCCCTATCACCAACACACACCATTAAACCCATCCCCCTATCACGTGCTCACAACTTTAAACCCATCCCCCGATCACCAACTCACACCATTAAACCCATCCCCCTATCACCAACACACACCATTAAACCCATCCCCCTATCACCAACACACACCATTAAACCCATCCCCCTATCACCAACACACACCATTAAACCCATCCCCCTATCACCTACACACACCATTAAACCCATCCCCCTATCACCAACACACACCATTAAACCCATCCCCCTATCACCAACACACACCATTAAACCCATCCCCCTATCACCAACACACACCATTAAACCCATCCCCCTATCACCAACACACACCATTAAACCCATCCCCCTATCACCAACACAAACCATTAAACCCATCCCCCTATCACCAACTCACACCATTAAACCCATCCCCCTATCACCAACTCACACCATTAAACCCATCCCCCTATCACCAACACACACCATTAAACCCATCCCCCTATCACCAACACACACCATTAAACCCATCCCCCTATCACCAACACACACCATTAAACCCATCCCCCTATCACCAACTCACACCATTAAACCCATCCCCCTATCACCAACTCACACCATTAAACCCATCCCCCTATCACCAACTCACACCATTAAACCCATCCCCCTATCACCTACTTACACCATTAAACCCATCCCCCTATCACCAACTCACACCATTAAACCCATCCCCCTATCACCAACTCACACCATTAAACCCATCCCCCTATCACCAACACACACCATTAAACCCATCCCCCTATCACCAACACACACCATTAAACCCATCCCCCTATCACCAACACACACCATTAAACCCATCCCCCTATCACCAACTCACACCATTAAACCCATCCCCCTATCACCAACTCACACCATGAAACCCATCCCCCTATCACCAACTCACACCATTAAACCCATCCCCCTATCACCTACTTACACCATTAAACCCATCCCCCTATCACCAACTCACACCATTAAACCCATCCCCCGATCACCAACTCACACCATTAAACCCATCCCCCTATCACCAACTCACACCATTAAACCCATCCCCCTATTACGTGCTCACAACTTTAAACCCATCCCCCTATCACCAACTCACACCATTAAACCCATCCCCCTATCACGTGCTCACAACTTTAAACCCATGCCCCTATCACCAACTCACACCATTAAACCCATCCCCCTATCACCAACTCACACCATGAAACCCATCCCCATATCACGTGCTCACAACTTTAAACCCATCCCCCTATCACCAACTCACACCATTAAACCCATCCCCCTATCACCAACTCACACCATTAAACCCATCCCCCTATCACCAACACACACCATTAAACCCATCCCCCTATCACCAACTCACACCATTAAACCCATCCCCCTATCACCAACTCACACCATTAAACCCATCCCCCTATCACCAACACACACCATTAAACCCATCCCCCTATCACGTGCTCACAACTTTAAACCCATCCCCCGATCACCAACTCACACCATTAAACCCATCCCCCTATCACCAACTCACACCATTAAACCCATCCCCCTATCACCAACACACACCATTAAACCCATCCCCCTATCACCAACACACACCATTAAACCCATCCCCCTATCACCAACACACACCATTAAACCCATCCCCCTAACACCAACACACACCATTAAACCCATCCCCCTATCACCAACACACACCATTAAACCCATCCCCCTATCACCAACACAAACCATTAAACCCATCCCCCTATCACCAACTCACACCATTAAACCCATCCCCCTATCACCAACTCACACCATTAAACCCATCCCCCTATCACCAACACACACCATTAAACCCATCCCCCTATCACCAACACACACCATTAAACCCATCCCCCTATCACCAACACACACCATTAAACCCATCCCCCTATCACCAACTCACACCATTAAACCCATCCCCCTATCACCAACTCACACCATTAAACCCATCCCCCTATCACCAACTCACACCATTAAACCCATCCCCCTATCACCTACTTACACCATTAAACCCATCCCCCTATCACCAACTCACACCATTAAACCCATCCCCCTATCACCTACTTACACCATTAAACCCATCCCCCTATCACCAACTCACACCATTAAACCCATCCCCCTATCACCTACTTACACCATTAAACCCATCCCCCTATCACCAACTCACACCTTTAAACCCATCCCCCGATCACCAACTCACACCATTAAACCCATCCCCCTATCACCAACTCACACCATTAAACCCATCCCCCTATTACGTGCTCACAACTTTAAACCCATCCCCCTATCACCAACTCACACCATTAAACCCATCCCCCTATCACGTGCTCACAACTTTAAACCCATGCCCCTATCACCAACTCACACCATTAAACCCATCCCCCTATCACCAACTCACACCATGAAACCCATCCCCATATCACGTGCTCACAACTTTAAACCCATCCCCCTATCACCAACTCACACCATTAAACCCATCCCCCTATCACCAACTCACACCATTAAACCCATCCCCCTATCACCAACACACACCATTAAACCCATCCCCCTATCACCAACTCACACCATTAAACCCATCCCCCTATCACCAACTCACACCATTAAACCCATCCCCCTATCACCAACACACACCATTAAACCCATCCCCCTATCACGTGCTCACAACTTTAAACCCATCCCCCGATCACCAACTCACACCATTAAACCCATCCCCCTATCACCAACTCACACCATTAAACCCATCCCCCTATCACCAACACACACCATTAAACCCATCCCCCTATCACCAACTCACACCATTAAACCCATCCCCCTATCACGTGCTCACAACTTTAAACCCATCCCCCGATCACCAACACACACCATTAAACCCATCCCCCTATCAACAACTCACACCATTAAACCCATCCCCCCATCACCAACTCACACCATTAAACCCACCCCCCTATCACCAACTCACACCATTAAACCCATCCCCCTATCACGTGCTCACAACTTTAAACCCATCCCCTTATCACCAACACACACCATTAAACCCATCCCCCTATCACCAACACACACCATTAAACCCATCCCCCTATCACGTGCTCACAACTTTAAACCCATCCCCCGATCACCAACACACACCATTAAACCCATCCCCCTATCACCAACACACACCATTAAACCCACCCCCCTATCACCAACTCACACCATTAAACCCATCCCCCTATCACGTGCTCACAACTTTAAACCCATCCCCCTATCACCAACACACACCATTAAACCCACCCCCCTATCACCAACTCACACCATTAAACCCACCCCCCTATCACGTGCTCACAACTTTAAACCCATCCCCGTATCACCAACTCACACCATTAAACCCATCCCCCTATCACCAACTCACACCATTCAACCCATCCCCCTATCACCAACACACACCATTAAACCCATCCCCCTATCACGTGCTCACAACTTTAAACCCATCCCCTTATCACCAACTCACACCATTAAACCAATCCCCCTATCACCAAATCACACCATTAAACCCATCCCCCAATCTCCAACTCAGACCATTATACCCATCCCCCTATCACCAACTCACACCTTTAAACCCATCACCCTATCACCAACTCACACCATTAAACCCATCCCCCTATCACCAACTCACACCATAAACCCATCCCCCAATCTCCAACACACACCATTAAACCCATCCCCCTATCACCAACTCACACCATTAAACCCATCCCCCAATCTCCAACTCACACCATTAAACCCATCCCCCTATCACCAACTCACACCATTAAACCCATCCCCCTATCACCAACTCACACCATAAAACCCATCCCCCTATCACCAGCTCACACCATTAAACCCATCCCCCAATCTCCAACACACACCATTAAACCCATCCCCCTATCACCAACTCACACCATTAAACCCATCCCCCAATCTCCAACTCACACCATTAAACCCATCCCCCTATCACCAACTCACACCATTAAACCCATCCCCCTATCACCAACTCACACCATAAAACCCATCCCTCTATCACCTGCTCACACCATTAAACCCATCCCCCAATCTCCAACACACACCATTAAACCCAACCCCCTATCACCAACACACACCATTAAACCCATCCCCCTATCACCAACTCACACCATTAAACCCATCCCCCTATCACCAACTCACACCATTAAACCCATCCCCCTCTCACCTGCTCACACCATTAAACCCATCCCCCTATCACCTGCTCACACCATTAAACACATCCCCCTCACCAACTCAGACCATTAAACCCATCCCCCTATCACCAACTCACACCATTAAACCCATCCCCCAATCTCCAACTCACACCATTAAACCCATCCTCCTATCACCAACTCACACCATTAATCCCATCCCCCTATCACCAACTCACACCATTAAACCCATCCCCCCATCACCTGCTCACACCATTAATCCCATCCCCCTATCACCAACTCACACCATTAAACCCATCCCCCTATCACCTGCTCACACCATTAAACCCATCCCCCAATCTCCAACACACACCATTAAACCCATCCCCCTATCACCAACTCACACCATTAAACCCATCCCCCTATCACCAACTCAGACCATTAAACCCATCCCCCTATCACCAACTCACACCATTAAACCAATCCCCCTATCACCAACTCACACCATTAAAACCATCCCCCTATCACCAACACACACCATTAAACCCATCCCCCTATCACCAACTCAGACCATTAAACCCATCCCCCTATCACCAACTCACACCATTAAACCCATCCCCCTATCACCAACACACACCATTAAACCCATCCCCCTATCACCAACTCACACCATTAAACCCATCCCCCTATCACCAACTCACACCATTAAACCCATCCCCCTATCACCAACTCACACCATTGAACCAATCCCCCTATCACCAACTCACACCATTAAACCCATCCACCTATCACCAACTCACACCATTAAACCCATCCCCCTATCACCATCTCACACCATTAATCCCATCCCCCTATCACCAACTCACACCATTAAACCCATCCCCCTATCACCATCTCACACCATTAAACCCATCCCCCTATCACCAACTCACACCATTAAACCCATCCCCCTATCACCATCTCACACCATTAAACCCATCCCCCTATCACCAACTCACACCATTGAACCAATCCCCCTATCACCAACTCACACCATTAATCCCATCCCCCTATCACCAACTCTCACCATTAAACCCATCCCCCTCACCAACTCAGACAATTAAACCCATCCCCCTATCACCAACTCACACCATTAAACCCATCCCCCAATCTCCAACTCACACCATTAAACCCATCCCCCTATCACCAACTCACACCATTAAACCCATCCCCCTATCACCAACTCACACCATTAAACCCATCCCCCTATCACCAACTCACACCATTAAACCCATCCCCCTATCATCAACTCACACCATTAAACCCATCCCCCGATCACCAACTCACACCATTAAACCCATCCCCCTATCACCAACACACACCATTAAACCCATCCCCCTATCACCAACTCACACCATTAAACCCATCCCCCTATCACGTGCTCACAACTTTAAACCCATCCCCCGATCACCAACTCACACCATTAAACCCATCCCCCTATCACCAACTCACACCATTAAACCCATCCCCCTATCACGTGCTCACAACTTTAAACCCATCCCCCGATCACCAACTCACACCATTAAACCCATCCCCCTGTCACCAACTGAAACCATTAAACCCATCCCCCTATCACCAAATCACACCATTAAACCCATCCCCCTCACCAACTCACACCATTAAACCCATCCCCCAATCTCCAACTCACACCATTAAACCCATCCCCCAATCTCCAACACACACCATTAAACCCATCCCCCTATCACCAACTCACACCATTAAACCCATCCCCCAATCTCCAACTCACACCATTAAACCCATCCCCCTATCACCAACTCACACCATTAAACCCATCCCCCTATCACCAACTCACACCATAAAACCCATCCCTCTATCACCTGCTCACACCATTAAACCCATCCCCCAATCTCCAACACACACCATTAAACCCAACCCCCTATCACCAACACACACCATTAAACCCATCCCCCTATCACCAACTCACACCATTAAACCCATCCCCCTATCACCAACTCACACCATTAAACCCATCCCCCTCTCACCTGCTCACACCATTAAACCCATCCCCCTATCACCTGCTCACACCATTAAACACATCCCCCTCACCAACTCAGACCATTAAACCCATCCCCCTATCACCAACTCACACCATTAAACCCATCCCCCAATCTCCAACTCACACCATTAAACCCATCCTCCTATCACCAACTCACACCATTAATCCCATCCCCCTATCACCAACTCACACCATTAAACCCATCCCCCCATCACCTGCTCACACCATTAATCCCATCCCCCTATCACCAACTCACACCATTAAACCCATCCCCCTATCAACTGCTCACACCATTAAACCCATCCCCCAATCTCCAACACACACCATTAAACCCATCCCCCTATCACCAACTCACACCATTAAACCCATCCCCCTATCACCAACTCAGACCATTAAACCCATCCCCCTATCACCAACTCACACCATTAAACCAATCCCCCTATCACCAACTCACACCATTAAAACCATCCCCCTATCACCAACACACACCATTAAACCCATCCCCCTATCACCAACTCAGACCATTAAACCCATCCCCCTATCACCAACTCACACCATTAAACCCATCCCCCTATCACCAACACACACCATTAAACCCATCCCCCTATCACCAACTCACACCATTAAACCCATCCCCCTATCACCAACTCACACCATTAAACCCATCCCCCTATCACCAACTCACACCATTGAACCAATCCCCCTATCACCAACTCACACCATTAAACCCATCCCCCTATCACCAACTCACACCATTAAACCCATCCCCCTATCACCATCTCACACCATTAATCCCATCCCCCTATCACCAACTCACACCATTAAACCCATCCCCCTATCACCATCTCACACCATTAAACCCATCCCCCTATCACCAACTCACACCATTAAACCCATCCCCCTATCACCATCTCACACCATTAAACCCATCCCCCGATCACCAACTCACACCATTGAACCAATCCCCCTATCACCAACTCACACCATTAATCCCATCCCCCTATCACCAACTCTCACCATTAAACCCATCCCCCTCACCAACTCAGACAATTAAACCCATCCCCCTATCACCAACTCACACCATTAAACCCATCCCCCAATCTCCAACTCACACCATTAAACCCATCCCCCTATCACCAACTCACACCATTAAACCCATCCCCCTATCACCAACTCACACCATTAAACCCATCCCCCTATCACCAACTCACACCATTAAACCCATCCCCCTATCATCAACTCACACCATTAAACCCATCCCCCTATCACCAACTCACACCATTAAACCCATCCCCCTATCACCAACTCACACCATTAAACCCATCCCCCTATCACCAACTCACAACATTAAACCAATCCCTCTATCACCAACTCACACCATTAAACCCATCCCCCTATCACCAACACACACCATTAAACCCATCCCCCTATCACCAACTCACACCATTAAACCCATCCCCCTATCACGTGCTCACAACATTAAACCCATCCCCCGATCACCAACTCACACCATTAAACCCATCCCCCTATCACCAACTCACACCATTAAACCCATCCCCCTATCACGTGCTCACAACTTTAAACCCATCCCCCGATCACCAACTCACACCATTAAACCCATCCCCCTGTCACCAACTGAAACCATTAAACCCATCCCCCTATCACCAAATCACACCATTAAACCCATCCCCCTCACCAACTCACACCATTAAACCCATCCCCCAATCTCCAACTCACACCATTAAACCCATCCCCCTATCACCAACTCACACCATTAAACCCATCCCCCTATCACCAACTCACACCATTAAACCCATCCCCCTATCACCAACTCACACCATAAAACCCATCCCCCTATCACCCACTTACACCATTAAACCCATCCCCCGATCACCAACTCACACCATTATACCCATCCCCCTATCACCTGCTCACACCATTAAACCCATCCCCCTATCACCTGCTCACACCATTAAACCCATCCCCCTATCACCTGCTCACACCATTAAACCAATCCCCCCATCACCAACTCACACCATTAAACACACCCCCCTATCACCTACTTAAACCATTAAACCCATCCCCCTATCACGTGCTCACAACTTTAAACCCATCCCCCGATCACCAACTCACACCATTAAACCCATCCCCCTATCACCAACTCACACCATTAAAACCATCCCCCTATCACCAACTCACACCATTAAACCCATCCCCCTATCACCAACTCACAACATTAAACCAATCCCTCTATCACCAACTCACACCATTAAACCCATCCCCCTATCACCAACTCACACCATTAAACCCATCCCCCTATCACCAACTCACACCATTAAACCCATCCCCCTATCACCAACTCACACCATTAAACCCATCCCCCTATCACCAACTCACACCATTAAACCCATTCCCCTGTCACCAACTGAAACCATTAAACCCATCCCCCTATCACCAAATCACACCATTAAACCCATCCCCCTCACCAACTCACACCATTAAACCCATCCCCCAATCTCCAACTCACACCATTAAACCCATCCCCCTATCACCAACTCACACCATTAAACCCATCCCCCAATCTCCAACTCACACCATTAAACCCATCCCCCTATCACCAACTCACACCATTAAACCCATCCCCCAATCTCCAACTCACACCATTAAACCCATCCCCCTATCACCAACTCACACCATTAAACCCATCCCCCGATCACCAACTCACAACATTAAACCCATCACCCTATCACCAACTCACACCATTAAACCCATCCCCCTATCACCTGCTCACACCATTAAACCCATCCCCCTATCACGTGCTCACAACTTTAAACCCATCCCCCGATCACCAACTCACACCATGAAACCCATCCCCCTATCACCAACTCATACCATTAAACCCATCCCCCTATCACCAACTCACACCATTAAACCCATCCCCCAATCTCCAACTCACACCATTAAACCCATCCCCCTATCACCAACTCACACCATTAAACCCATCCCCCTGTCACCAACTCACACCATTAAACCCATCCCCCTATCACCAACTCACACCATTAAACCCATCCCCCTATCACCAACTCACCCCATTAAATCCATCCCCCTATCACCAACTCACACCATTAAACCCATCCCCCTATCACCTGCTCACACCATTAAACCCATCCCCCTATCACCAACTCACACCATAAAACCCATCCCCCTATCACCTGCTCACACCATTAAACCCATCCCCCTATCACCTGCTCACACCATTAAACCCATCCCCCTATCACCAACACACACCATTAAACCCATCCCCCTATCACCAACTCACACCATTAAACCAATCCCCCTATCACCAACTCACACCATAAAACCCATCCCCCAATCACCAACTCACACCATTAAACCCATCCCCCTATCACCAAATCACACCATTAAACCCATCCCCCTATCACCAACTCACACCATTAAACCCATCCCCCTATCACCAACTCACACCATTAAACCCATCCCCCAATCTCCAACTCATACCATTAAACCCATCCCCCAATCTCCAACTCACACCATTAAACCCATCCCCCGATCACCAACTCACACCATTGAACCCATCCCCCGATCACCAACTCACACCATTAAACCCCTCCCCCTATCACCAACTCACACCATTAAACCCATCCCCCTATCACCTGCTCACACCATTAAACCCATCCCCCTATCACCAACTCACACCATTAAACCCATCCCCCTATCACCAACTCACACCATTAAACCCATCCCCCTATCACCAACTCACACCATTAAACCCATCCCCCTATCACCTACTTAAACCATTAAACCCATCCCCCTATCACGTGCTCACAACTTTAAACCCATCCCCCTATCACCAACTCACACCATTAAACCCATCCCCCAATCTCCAACTCACACCATTAAACCCATCCCCCTATCACCAACTCACACCATTAAACCCATCCCCCTATCACCAACTCGCACCATTAAACCCATCCCCCTATCACCAACTCACACCATTAAACCCATCCCCCTATCACCAACTCACACCATTAAACCCATCCCCCTATCACCAACTCACACCATTAAACCCATCCCCCTATCACCTGCTCACACCATTAAACCCATCCCCCTATCACCAACTCACACCATAAAACCATCCCCCTATCACCTGCTCACACCATTAAACCCATCCCCCTATCACCTGCTCACACCATTAAACCCATCCCCCTATCACCAACACACACCATTAAACCCATCCCCCTATCACCAACTCACACCATTAAACCAATCCCCCTATCACCAACTCACACCATTAAACCCATCCCCCAATCACCAACTCACACCATTAAACCCATCCCCCTATCACCAAATCACACCATTAAACCCATCCCCCTATCACCAACTCACACCATTAAACCCATCCCCCTATCACCAACTCACACCATTAAACCCATCCCCCAATCTCCAACTCATACCATTAAACCCATCCCCCAATCTCCAACTCACACCATTAAACCCATCCCCCGATCACCAACTCACACCATTAAACCCATCCCCCGATCACCAACTCACACCATTAAACCCATCCCCCTATCACCAACTCACACCATTAAACCCATCCCCCTATCACCTGCTCACACCATTAAACCCATCCCCCTATCACCAACTCACACCATTAAACCCATCCCCCTATCACCAACTCACACCATTAAACCCATCCCCCAATCTCGAACTCACACCATTAAACCCATCCCCCTATCACCAACTCACACCATTAAACCCATCCCCAAATCTCCAACTCACACCATTAAACCCATCCCCCTATCACCAACTCACACCATTAAACCCATCCCCCTATCACCAACTAACACCATTAAACCCATCCCCCTATCACCTGCTCACACCATTAAACCCATCCCCCATCACCAACTCACACCATTAAACCCATCCCCCTATCACCAACTCACACCATTAAACCCATCCCCCTATCACCAACTCACACCATAAAACCCATCCCCCTATCACCTGCTCACACCATTAAACCCATCCCCCTATCACCTGCTCACACCATTAAACCCATCCCCCTATCACCAACACACACCATTAAACCCATCACCCGATCACCTGCTCACACTATTAAACCCATCCCCCTTTCACCAACTCACACCATTAAACCCATCCCCCTATCACCAACTCACACCATTAAACCCATCCCCCTATGACCTGCTCACACTATTAAACCCATCCCCCATTCACCTGCTCACACCATTAAACCCATCCCCCTATCACCAACTCACACCATTAAACCCATCCCCCTATCACCAACTCACACCATTAAACCCATCCCCCTATCACCAACTCACACCATTAAACCCATCCCCCTATCACCTACTTAAACCATTAAACCCATCCCCCTATCACGTGCTCACAACTTTAAACCCATCCCCCTATCACCAACTCACACCATTAAACCCATCCCCCAATCTCCAACTCACACCATTAAACCCATCCCCCTATCACCAACTCACACCATTAAACCCATCCCCCTATCACCAACTCACACCATTAAACCCATCCCCCTATCACCAACTCACACCATTAAACCCATCCCCCTATCACCAACTCACACCATTAAACCCATCCCCCTATCACCTGCTCACACCATTAAACCCATCCCCCTATCACCAACTCACACCATAAAACCATCCCCCTATCACCTGCTCACACCATTAAACCCATCCCCCTATCACCTGCTCACACCATTAAACCCATCCCCCTATCACCAACACACACCATTAAACCCATCCCCCTATCACCAACTCACACCATTAAACCAATCCCCCTATCACCAACTCACACCATTAAACCCATCCCCCAATCACCAACTCACACCATTAAACCCATCCCCCTATCACCAAATCACACCATTAAACCCATCCCCCTATCACCAACTCACACCATTAAACCCATCCCCCTATCACCAACTCACACCATTAAACCCATCCCCCAATCTCCAACTCATACCATTAAACCCATCCCCCAATCTCCAACTCACACCATTAAACCCATCCCCCGATCACCAACTCACACCATTAAACCCATCCCCCGATCACCAACTCACACCATTAAACCCATCCCCCTATCACCAACTCACACCATTAAACCCATCCCCCTATCACCTGCTCACACCATTAAACCCATCCCCCTATCACCAACTCACACCATTAAACCCATCCCCCTATCACCAACTCACACCATTAAACCCATCCCCCAATCTCGAACTCACACCATTAAACCCATCCCCCTATCACCAACTCACACCATTAAACCCATCCCCAAATCTCCAACTCACACCATTAAACCCATCCCCCTATCACCAACTCACACCATTAAACCCATCCCCCTATCACCAACTAACACCATTAAACCCATCCCCCTATCACCTGCTCACACCATTAAACCCATCCCCCATCACCAACTCACACCATTAAACCCATCCCCCTATCACCAACTCACACCATTAAACCCATCCCCCTATCACCAACTCACACCATAAAACCCATCCCCCTATCACCTGCTCACACCATTAAACCCATCCCCCTATCACCTGCTCACACCATTAAACCCATCCCCCTATCACCAACACACACCATTAAACCCATCACCCGATCACCTGCTCACACTATTAAACCCATCCCCCTTTCACCAACTCACACCATTAAACCCATCCCCCTATCACCAACTCACACCATTAAACCCATCCCCCTATGACCTGCTCACACTATTAAACCCATCCCCCATTCACCAACTCACACCATTAAACCCATCCCCCTTTCACCAACTCACACCATTAAACCCATCCCCCTATCACCTGCTCACACTATTAAACGCATCCCCCTTTCACCAACTCACACTGTTAAACCCATCCCCCCATCACCTGCTCACACCATTAAACCCATCCCCCTATCACCAACACACACCATTAAACCCATCCTCCTATCACCAAGTCACACCATTAAACCCATCCCCCCATCACATGCTCGCACCATTAAACCCATCCCCCTATCACCAACTCACACCATTAAACCCATCCCCCGATCACCAAATCACACCATTAAACCCATCCCCCCATCACCAACTCACACCATTAAACCCATCCCCCTATCACCAACTCACACCATTAAACCCATCCCCCTATCACGTGCTCACAACTTTTAACCCATCCCCCGATCACCAAATCACACCATTAAACCCATCCCCCTATCACCAACTCATACCATTGAACCCATCCCCCTATCACCAACTCACACCATTAAACCCATTCCCCATCACCAACTCACACCATTAAACCCATCCCCTATCACCAACTCACACCAATAAACCCATCCCCCGATCACCAACTCACACCATTAAACCCATCCCCCAATCTCCAACTCACACCATTAAACCCATCCCCCAATCACCATCTCACACCATTAAACCCATCCCCCTATCACCAACTCACACCATTAAACCCATCCCCCTATCACCAACTCACACCATTGAACCCATCCCCCTATCACCAACTCACACCATTAAACCCATCCACCTATCACCAACTCACACCATTAAACCAATCCCCCTATCACCAACACACACCATTAAACCCATCCACCTATCACCAACTCACACCATTAAACCAATCCCCCTATCACCAACTCACACCATTAAACCCATCCCCCAATCTCCAACTCACACCATTAAACCCATCCCCCTATCACCAACTCACACCATTAAACCCATCCCCCTATCACCAACTCACACCATTAAACCCATCCCCCTATCACCAACACACACCATGAAACCTATCCCCCTATCACGTGCTCACAACTTTAAACACATCCCCCGATCACCAACTCACACCATGAAACCCATCCCCCTATCACGTGCTCACAACTTTAAACACATCCCCCGATCACCAACTCACACCATTAAACCCAGCCCCCTATCACCAACTCACACCATTAAACCCATCCCCCTATCACCAACTCACACCATTAAACCCATCCCCCTATCACCAACTCACACCATTAAATCCATCCCCCTATCACCTACTTACACCATTAAACCCATCCCCCTATCACCAACTCACACCATTAAACCCATCCCCCTATCACCAACTCACACCATTAAACCCATCCCCCTATCACCAACTCACACCATTAAACCCATCCCCCTATCACCAACTCACACCATTAAATCCATCCCCCTATCACGTGCTCACAACTTTTAACCCATCCGCCTATCACCAACTCGCACCATTAAACCCATCCCCCATCACCAACTCACACCATTAAACCCATCCCCCTTTCACCAACTCACACCATTAAACCCATCCCCCTATCACCAACACACACCATTAAACCCATCCCCCTATCACCTGCTCACACAATTAAACCCATCCGCCGATCACCAACTCACAACATAAAACCCATCCCCCTGTCACCAACTCACACCATTAAACCCATTCCCCCAGTCACCAACTCACACCATTATCCCATCCCCCTATCACCAACTGACACCATTAAACCCATTCCCCCTGTCACCAACTCACACCATTAAACCCATCCCCCTATCACCAACACACACCATTAAACCCATCCCCCTATCACCAACACACACCATTAAACCCATCCCCCTTTCACCAACTCACACCATTAAACCCATCCCCCTATCACCAACACACACCATTAAACCCATCCCCCTATCACCTGCTCACACAATTAAACCCATCCGCCGATCACCAACTCACAACATAAAACCCATCCCCCTGTCACCAACTCACACCATTAAACCCATTCCCCCAGTCACCAACTCACACCATGATCCCATTCCCCTATCACCAACTCACACCATGAAACCCATCCCCCGATCATCAACTCACACCATTAAACCCATCCCCCTATCACCAACTCACACCATTAAACCCATCCCCCTATCACCAACTCACACCATTAAACCCATCCCCCTATCAGCAACACACACCATTAAACCCATCCCCCTATCACCAACTCACACGATGAAACCCATCCCCCTATCACCAACTCACACCATTAAACCCATCCCCCTATCACCAACTCACACCATTAAACCCATCCCCCTATCACCTGCTCACACCATTAAACCCATCCCCCTTTCACCAACTCACACCATTAAACCCATCCCCCTATCACCAACTCACACCATTAAACCCATCCCCCTATCACCAACTCACACCATTAAACCCATCCCCCTATCAGCAACACACACCATTAAACCCATCCCCCTATCAGCAACTCACACGATGAAACCCATCCCCCTATCACCAACTCACACCATTAAACCCATCCCCCTATCACCAACTCACACCATTAAACCCATCCCCCTATCACCTGCTCACACCATTAAACCCATCCCCCTATCACCAACTCACACCATTAAACCCATCCCCCTATCACCTGCTCACAACTTTAAACCCATCCCCCTATCAGCAACACACACCATTAAACCCATCCCCCTATCACCAACTCACACCATTAAACCCATCCCCCTTTCACCAACTCACACCATTAAACCCATCCCCCTTTCACCAACTCACACAATTAAACCCATCCGCCGATCACCAACTCACACCATAAAACCCATCCCCCTATCACCTGCTCACACCATGAAACCCATCCCCCGATCACCAACTCACACCATTAAACCCATCCCCCTATCACCAACTCACACCATTAAACCCATCCCCCTATCACCAACTCACACCATTAAACCCATCCCCCTATCAGCAACACACACTATTAAACCCATCCCCCTATCACCAACTCACACCATTAAACCCATCCCCCGATCACCAACTCACACCATTAAACCCATCCCCAAATCTCCAACTCACACCATTAAACCCATCCCCCTATCACCAACTCACACCATTAAACCCATCCCCCGATCACCAACTCACACCATTAAACCCATCCCCCTATCACCTGCTCACACCATTAAACCCATCCCCCTTTCACCAACTCACACCATTAAACCCATCCCCCTATCACCTGCTCACACCATTAAACCCATCCCCCTTTCACCAACTCACACCATTAAACCCATCCCCCTATCACCAACTCACACCATTAAACCCATCCCCCTGTCACCAACTCACACCATTAAACAAATCCCCCTATCACCAACTCACACCATTAAACCCATCCCCCTATCACCAACTCACACCATTAAACCCATCCCCCTATCACCAACTCACACCATTAAACCCATCCCCCTGTCACCAACTCACACCATTAAACCCATCCCCCTATCACCAACTCACACCATTAAACCCATCCCCCTATCACCAACTCACACCATTAAACCCATCCCCCTATCACCAACTCACACCATTAAACCCATCCCCCTGTCACCAACTCACACCATGAAACCCATCCCCCTATCACCAACTCACACCATGAAACCCATCCCCCTATCACGTGCTCACAACTTTAAACCCATCCCCCTATCACCAACTCACACCATTAAACCCATCCCCCGATCACCAACTCACACCATTAAACCCATCCCCCTATCACCAACTCACACCATTAAACCCATCCCCCTATCACCAACTCACACCATTAAACCCATCCCCCTATCACCAACTCACACCATTAAACCCATCCCCCGATCACCAACTCACACCATTAAACCCATCCCCCAGTCTCCAACTCACACCATTAAACCCATCCCCCTATCACCAACTCACAACGTTAAACCCATCCCCCTATCACCAACTCACAACGTTAAACCCATCCCCCTATCACCAACTCACACCATTAAACCCATCCCCCATCACCTGCTCACACCATTAAACCCATCCGCCGATCACCAACTCACACCATTAAACCCATCCCCCTATCACGTGCTCACAACTTTAAACCCATCCCCCGATCACTAACTCACACCATTAAACCCATCCCCCCATCACCAACACACACCATTAAACCCATCCCCCTATCACCTGCTCACACCATTAAACCCATCCCCCGATCACCAACTCACACCATTAAACCCATCCCCCTATCACCAACTCACACCATTAAACCCATTCCCCTATCACCAACTCACACCATTAAACCCATCCCCCTATCACCTGCTCACACCATTAAACCCATCCCCCTATCACCAACTCACACCATTAAACCCATCCCCCTATCACCTGCTCACACCATTAAACCCATCCCCCTATCGCAAACTCACACCATTAAACCCATCCCCCTATCACCAACTCACACCATTAAACCCATCCCCCTATCACCAACTCACACCATTAAACCCATCCCCCTATCACCAACTCACACCATTCAACCCATCCCCCTATCACCAACTCACACCATTAAACCCATCCCCCTATCACCAACTCACACCATTAAACCCATCCCCCTATCACCAACTCACACCATTAAACCCATCCCCCTATCACCAACTCACACCATTAAACCCATCCCCCTATCACCTGCTCACACCATTAAACCCATCCCCCTATCACCAACTCACACCATTAAACCCATCCCCCTATCACCAACTCACACCATTAAACCCATCCCCCTATCACCAACTCACACCATTAAACCCATCCCCCTATCACCAACTCACACCATTAAACCCATCCACCTATCACCAACTCACACCATTAAACCCATCCCCCTATCACCAACTCACACCATTAAACCCATCCCCCTATCACCTGCTCACACCATTAAACCCATCCCCCTATCGCAAACTCACACCATTAAACCCATCCCCCTATCACCAACTCACACCATTAAACCCATCCCCCTATCACCAACTCACACCATTAAACCCATCCCCCTATCACCTACTCACACCATTAAACCCATCCCCCTATCACCAACTCACACCATTAAACCCATCCCCCTATCACCAACTCACACCATTGAACCCATCCCCCTATCACCAACTCACACCATTAAACCCATCCCCCTATCACCAACTCACACCATTAAACCCATCCCCCTATCACCAACTCACACCATTAAACCCATCCCCCTATCACCAACTCACACCATTAAACCCATCCCCCTATCACCAACTCACACCATTAAACCCATCCCCCTATCATCAACTCACACCATTAAACCCATCCCCCTATCGCCAACTCACACCATTAAACCCATCCCCCTATCACCAACTCACACCATTAAACCCATCCCCCTATCACTTGCTCACACCATTAAACCCATCCCCCTATCACCAACTCACACCATTAAACCCATCCCCCTATCACCAACTCACACCATTAAACCCATCCCCCTATCACCAACTCACACCATTAAACCCATCCCCCTATCACCAACTCACACCATTAAACCCATCCCCCTATCACCAACTCACACCATTAAACCCATCCCCCTATCACCTGCTCACACCATTAAACCCATCCCCCTATCACCAACTCACACCATTAAACCCATCCCCCTATCACCAATTCACACCATTGAACCCATCCCCCTATCACCTGCTCACAGCATTAAACCCATCCCCCTATCGCCAACTCACACCAGTAAAACCATCCCCCTATCACCAACACACACCATTAAACCCATCCCCCTATCACCAACACACACCATTAAACCCATCCCCCTATCACCAACTCACACCATTAAACCCATCCCCCTATCACCAACTCACACCATTGAACCCATCCCCCTATCACGTGCTCACAACTTTAAACCCATCCCCCTTTCACCAACTCACACCATTAAACCCATCCCCTATCAACTGCTCACACCATTAAACCCATCCCCTATCACCAACACACACCATTAAACCCATCCCCCTATCACCAACTCACACCATTAAACCCATCCCCCTATCACCAACTCACACCATTAAACCAATCCCCCTATCACCAACTCACACCATTAAACCAATCCCCCTATCACCAACTCACATCATTAAACCCATCCCCCTATCACCAACACACACCATTAAACCCATCCCCCTATCACCAACTCACACCATTAAACCCATCCCCCTATCACCAACACACTCCATTAAACGCATCCCCCTATCACCTACTCACACCATTGAACCCATCTCCCTATCACCAACTCACACCATTAAAGCCATCCCCGTATCACCAACTCACACCATTGAACCCATCCCCCTATCACCTGCTCACACCATTAAACCCATCCCCCTATCACCAACTCACACCATTAAACCCATCCCCCTATCACCAACTCACACCATTAAACCCATCCCCCTATCACCAACTCACACCATTAAACCCATCCCCCTATCACGTGCTCACAACTTTAAACCCATCCCCCTATCACCAACTCACACCATTAAACCCATCCCCCTATCACCAACTCACACCATTAAACCCATCCCCCTATCACGTGCTCACAACTTTAAACCCATCCCCCTATCACCAACTCACACCATTAAACCCATCCCCCTTTCACCAACTCACACCATTAAACCCATCCCCCTATCACCAACTCACACCATTAAACCCATCCCCCTATCACGTGCTCACAACTTTAAACCCATCCCCCGATCACCAACACACACCATTAAACCCATCCCCCTATCACCAACTCACACCATTAAACCCATCCCCCTATCACCAACTCACACCATTAAACCCATCCCCCAATCTCCAACTCACACCATTAAACCCATCCCCCTATCACCAACTCACACCATTAAACCCATCCCCCTATCACCAACTCACACCTTTAAACCCATCCCCCTGTCACCAACTCACACCATTAAACCCATCCCCCTGTCACCAACTCACACCTTTAAACCCATCCCCCTATCACCAACTCACACCATTAAACCCATCCCCCTATCACCAACTCACAACGTTAAACCCATCCCCCTATCACCAACTCACACCATTAAACCCATCCCCCATCACCAACTCACACCATAAAACCCATCCCCCTGTCACGAACTCACACCATTATCCCATCCCCCTATCACCAACTGACACCATTAAACCCATTCCCCCTGTCACCAACTCACACCATTATCCCATCCCCCTATCACCAACTCACACCATGAAACCCATCCCCCTATCACCAACTCACTCCATTAAACCCATCCCCCTATCACGTGCTCACAACTTTAAACCCATCCCCCGATCAATAACTCACACCATTAAACCCATCCCCCCATCACCAACACACACCATTAAACCCATCCCCCTATCACCTGCTCACACCATTAAACCCATCCCCCCGATCACCAACTCACACCATTAAACCCATCCCCCTATCACCTGCTCACACCATTAAACCCATTCCACTATCACCAATTCACACCATTAAACCCATCCCCCTATCACCTGCTCACACCATTAAACCCATCCCCTATCACCTACTCACACCATTAAACCCATCCCCCTATCACCAACTCACACCATTAAACCCATCCCCCTATCACCAACTCACACCATTGAACCCATCCCCCTATCACCTGCTCACACCATTAAACCCATCCCCCTATCACCAAATCACACCAGTAAACCCATCCCCCTATCACCAACACACACCATTAAACCCATCCCCCTATCACCAACACACACCATTAAACCCATCCCCCTATCACCAACTCACACCATTAAACCCATCCCCCTATCACCAACTCACACCATTGAACCCATCCCCCTATCACCTGCTCACACCATTAAACCCATCCCCCTATCACCAACTCACACCATTAAACCCATCCCCCTATCACCAACTCACACCATTAAACCCATCCCCCTATCACCAACTCACACCATTAAACCCATCCCCCATCACCTGCTCACACCATTAAACCCATTCCCCTATCACCAACTCACACCATTAAACCCATCCCCCATCACCTGCTCACACCATTAAACCCATCCCCCTATCACGTGCTCACAACTTTAAACCCATTCCCCTATCACCAACTCACACCATTAAACCCATCCCCCGATCACCAACTCACACCATTAAACCCATCCCCCTATCACCAACTCACACCATTAAACCCATCCCCCTATCACCAACTCACACCATCAAACCCATCCCCCAATCTCCAACTCACACCATTAAACCCATCCCCCGATCACCAACTCACACCTTTAAACCCATCCCCCAATCACCGACTCACAACGTTAAACCCATCCCCCTATCACTAACTCACACCATTAAACCCATCCCCCATCACCTGCTCACACCATTAAACCCATCCGCCGATCAACAACTCACACCATTAAACCCATCCCCCTATCACCAACTCACACCATTAAACCCATCCCCCGATCACCAACTCACACCATTAAACCCATCCCCCCATCACCAACTCACACCATTAAACCCATCCCCCTATCACCAACTCACACCATTAAACCCATCCCCCATCACCTGCTCACACCATTAAACCCATCCCCCGATCACCAACACACACCATTAAACCCATCCCCCATCACCTGCTCACACCATTAAACCCATCCCCCTATCACCAACTCACACCATTAAACCCATCCCCCATCACCTGCTCACACCATTAAACCCATCCCCCTATCACCAACTCACACCTTTAAACCCATCCCCCTATCACCAACTCACAACGTTAAACCCATCCCCCTATCACCAACTCACACCATTAAACCCATCCCCCATCACCTGCTCACACCATAAAACCCATCCCCCTGTCACCAACTCACACCATTATCCCATCCCCCTATCACCAACTCACACCATTAAACCCATCCCCCCATCACCAACACACACCATTAAACCCATCCCCCTATCACCAACTCACACCATTAAACCCATCCCCCTATCACCTGCTCACACCATTAAACCCATCCCCCTATCACCAACTCACACCATTAAACCCATCCCCCTATCACCAACTCACACCATTAAACCCATCCCCCGATCACCTGCTCACACCATTAAACCCATCCCCCTATCACCAACTCACACCATTAAACCCATCCCCCTATCACCAACACACTCCATTAAACCCATCCCCCTATCACCTACTCACACCATTAAACCCATCCCCCTATCACCAACTCACACCATTAAACCCATCCCCCTATCACCTGCTCACACCATTAAACCCATCCCCCTATCACCAACACACTCCATTAAACCCATCCCCCTATCACCTACTCACACCATTAAACCCATCCCCCTATCACCAACTCACACCATTAAACCCATCCCCCTATCACCTACTCACACCATTAAACCCATCCCCCTATCACCAACTCACACCATTAAACCCATCCCCCTATCACCTGCTCACACCATTAAACCCATCCCCCTATCACCAACTCACACCTTTAAACCCATCCCCCTATCACGTGCTCACAACTTTAAACCCAGCCCCCTATCACCAACTCACACCATTAAACCCATCCCCCTATCACCAAATCACACCATTAAACCCATCCCCCTATCACGTGCTCACAACTTTAAACCCATCCCCCTATCACCAACTCACACCATTAAACCCATCCCCCTATCACCAACTCACACCATTAAACCCATCCCCCTATCACCAACTCACACCATTAAACCCATCCCCCTATCACGTGCTCACAACTTTAAACCCATCCCCCGATCACCAACTCACACCATTAAACCCATCCCCCTATCACCAACTCACACCATTAAACCCATCCCCCTATCACCAACTCACACCATTAAACCCATCCCCCAATCTCCAACTCACACCATTAAACCCATCCCCCTATCACCAACTCACACCATTAAACCCATCCCCCTATCACCAACTCACACCTTTAAACCCATCCCCCTATCACCAACTCACACCATTAAACCCATCCCCCTATCACCAACTCACACCTTTAAACCCATCCCCCTATCACCAACTCACACCTTTAAACCCATCCCCCTATCACCAACTCACACCATTAAACCCATCCCCCATCACCAACTCACACCATAAAACCCATCCCCCTGTCACGAACTCACACCATTATCCCATCCCCCTATCACCAACTGACACCATTAAACCCATTCCCCCTGTCACCAACTCACACCATTATCCCATCCCCCTATCACCAACTCACACCATGAAACCCATCCCCCTATCACCAACTCACTCCATTAAACCCATCCCCCTATCACGTGCTCACAACTTTAAACCCATCCCCCGATCACTAACTCACACCATTAAACCCATCCCCCCATCACCAACACACACCATTAAACCCATCCCCCTATCACCTGCTCACACCATTAAACCCATCCCCCGATCACCAACTCACACCATTAAACCCATCCCCCTATCACCTGCTCACACCATTAAACCCATTCCACAATCACCAATTCACACCATTAAACCCATCCCCCTATCACCTGCTCACACCATTAAACCCATCGCCCTATCACCTACTCACACCATTAAACCCATCCCCCTATCACCAACTCACACCATTAAACCCATCCCCCTATCACCAACTCACACCATTGAACCCATCCCCCTATCACCTGCTCACACCATTAAACCCATCCCCCTATCACCAACTCACACCAGTAAACCCATCCCCCTATCACCAACACACACCATTAAACCCATCCCCCTATCACCAACACACACCATTAAACCCATCCCCCTATCACCAACTCACACCATTAAACCCATCCCCCGATCACCAACTCACACCATTGAACCCATCCCCCTATCACCTGCTCACACCATTAAACCCATCCCCCTATCACCAACTCACACCATTGAACCCATCCCCCTATCACCAACTCACACCATTAAACCCATCCCCCATCACCTGCTCACACCATTAAACCCATCCCCCGATCACCAACACACACCATTAAACCCATCCCCCATCACCTGCTCACACCATTAAACCCATCCCCCTATCACCAACTCACACCATTAAACCCATCCCCCATCACCTGCTCACACCATTAAACCCATCCCCCTATCACCAACTCACACCTTTAAACCCATCCCCCTATCACCAACTCACAACGTTAAACCCATCCCCCTATCACCAACTCACACCATTAAACCCATCCCCCATCACCTGCTCACACCATAAAACCCATCCCCCTGTCACCAACTCACACCATTATCCCATCCCCCTATCACCAACTCACACCATTAAACCCATCCCCCCATCACCAACACACACCATTAAACCCATCCCCCTATCACCAACTCACACCATTAAACCCAACCCCCTATCACCTGCTCACACCATTAAACCCATTCCCCTATCACCAACTCTCACCATTAAACCCATCCCCCTATCACCTGCTCACACCATTAAACCCATCCCCCGATCACCAACTCACACCATTAAACCCATTCCCCTATCACCAACTCTCACCATTAAACCCATCCCCCTATCACCAACTCACACCATTGAACCAATCCCCCTATCACCAACTCACACCATTAAACCCATCCCCCTATTACCAACTCACACCATTGAACCCATCCCCCTATCACCTGCTCACACCATTAAACCCATCCCCCTATCACCAACTCACACCATTAAACCCATCCCCCTATCACCAACACACTCCATTAAACCCATCCCCCTATCACCTACTCACACCATTAAACCCATCCCCCTATCACCAACTCACACCATTAAACCCATCCCCCTATCACCAACTCACACCATTGAACCCATCCCCCTATCACCTGCTCACACCATTAAACCCATCCCCCTATCACCAACTCACACCATTAAACCCATCCCCCTATCACCAACTCACACCATTAAACCCATCCCCCTATCACCAACTCACACCATTAAACCCATCCCCCTATCACGTGCTCACAACTTTAAACCCAGCCCCCTATCACCAACTCACACCATTAAACCCATCCCCCTATCACCAACTCACACCATTAAACCCATCCCCCTATCACGTGCTCACAACTTTAAACCCATCCCCCTATCACCAACTCACACCATTAAACCCATCCCCCTATCACCAACTCACACCATTAAACCCATCCCCCTATCACCAACTCACACCATTAAACCCATCCCCCAATCTCCAACTCACACCATTAAACCCATCCCCCTATCACCAACTCACACCATTAAACCCATCCCCCTATCACCAACTCACACCTTTAAACCCATCCCCCTATCACCAACTCACACCATTAAACCCATCCCCCTATCACCAACTCACACCTTTAAACCCATCCCCCTATCACCAACTCACACCTTTAAACCCATCCCCCTATCACCAACTCACACCATTAAACCCATCCCCCATCACCAACTCACACCATAAAACCCATCCCCCAATCTCCAACTCACACCATTAAACCCATCCCCCTATCACCAACTCACACCTTTAAACCCATCCCCCTATCACCAACTCACACCATTATCCCATCCCCCTATCACCAACTCACACCATGAAACCCATCCCCCTATCACCAACTCACTCCATTAAACCCATCCCCCTATCACGTGCTCACAACTTTAAACGCATCCCCCGATCACCAACACACACCATTAAACCCATCCCCCTATCACCTGCTCACACCATTAAACCCATCCCCCGATCACCAACTCACACCATTAAACCCATCCCCCTATCACCTGCTCACACCATTAAACCCATTCCACTATCACCAATTCACACCATTAAACCCATCCCCCTATCACCTGCTCACACCATTAAACCCATCCCCCTATCACCTACTCACACCATTAAACCCATCCCCCTATCACCAACTCACACCATTAAACCCATCCCCCTATCACCAACTCACACCATTGAACCCATCCCCCTATCACCTGCTCACACCATTAAACCCATCCCCCTATCACCAACTCACACCAGTAAACCCATCCCCCTATCACCAACACACACCATTAAACCCATCCCCCTATCACCAACACACACCATTAAACCCATCCCCCTATCACCAACTCACACCATTAAACCCATCCCCCTATCACCAACTCACACCATTGAACCCATCCCCCTATCACCTGCTCACACCATTAAACCCATCCCCCTATCACCAACTCACACCATTGAACCCATCCCCCTATCACCAACTCACACCATTAAACCCATCCCCCATCACCTGCTCACACCATTAAACCCATCCCCCGATCACCAACACACACCATTAAACCCATCCCCCATCACCTGCTCACACCATTAAACCCATCCCCCTATCACCAACTCACACCATTAAACCCATCCCCCATCACCTGCTCACACCATTAAACCCATCCCCCTATCACCAACTCACACCTTTAAACCCATCCCCCTATCACCAACTCACAACGTTAAACCCATCCCCCTATCACCAACTCACACCATTAAACCCATCCCCCATCACCTGCTCACACCATAAAACCCATCCCCCTGTCACCAACTCACACCATTATCCCATCCCCCTATCACCAACTCACACCATTAAACCCATCCCCCCATCACCAACACACACCATTAAACCCATCCCCCTATCACCAACTCACACCATTAAACCCATCCCCCTATCACCTGCTCACACCATTAAACCCATCCCCCGATCACCAACTCACACCATTAAACCCATTCCCCTATCACCAACTCTCACCATTAAACCCATCCCCCTATCACCAACTCACACCATTAAACCAATCCCCCTATCACCAACTCACACCATTAAACCCATCCCCCTATCACCAACTCACACCATTGAACCCATCCCCCTATCACCTGCTCACACCATTAAACCCATCCCCCTATCACCAACTCACACCATTAAACCCATCCCCCTATCACCAACACAC
Organism: Heptranchias perlo; assembly: GCF_035084215.1. NCBI lineage: Eukaryota > Metazoa > Chordata > Chondrichthyes > Hexanchiformes > Hexanchidae > Heptranchias > Heptranchias perlo. The sequence continues at coordinate 707,943 of NW_027138980.1, read as the reverse complement.
TCCATTAAACCCATCCCCCTATCACCTACTCACACCATTAAACCCATCCCCCTATCACCAACTCACACCATTAAACCCATCCCCCTATCACCAACTCACACCATTGAACCCATCCCCCTATCACCTGCTCACACCATTAAACCCATCCCCCTATCACCAACTCACACCATTAAACCCATCCCCCTATCACCAACTCACACCATTAAACCCATCCCCCTATCACCAACTCACACCATTAAACCCATCCCCCTATCACGTGCTCACAACTTTAAACCCAGCCCCCTATCACCAACTCACACCATTAAACCCATCCCCCTATCACCAACTCACACCATTAAACCCATCCCCCTATCACGTGCTCACAACTTTAAACCCATCCCCCTATCACCAACTCACACCATTAAACCCATCCCCCTATCACCAACTCACACCATTAAACCCATCCCCCTATCACCAACTCACACCATTAAACCCATCCCCCTATCACGTGCTCACAACTTTAAACCCATCCCCCGATCACCAACTCACACCATTAAACCCATCCCCCTATCACCAACTCACACCACTAAACCCATCCCCCTATCACCAACTCACACCATTAAACCCATCCCCCAATCTCCAACTCACACCATTAAACCCATCCCCCTATCACCAACTCACACCTTTAAACCCATCCCCCTATCACCAACTCACACCATTAAACCCATCCCCCTATCACCAACACACACCATTAAACCCATCCCCCTATCACCAACTCACACCATTAAACCCATCCCCCTATCACCAACTCACACCATTAAACCCATCCCCCAATCTCCAACTCACACCATTAAACCCATCCCCCTATCACCAACTCACACCATTAAACCCATCCCCCTATCTCCAACTCACACCATTAAACCCATCCCCCTATCACCAACTCACACCTTTAAACCCATCCCCCTATCACCAACTCACACCATTAAACCCATCCCCCTATCACCAACACACACCATTAAACCCATCCCCCTATCACCAACTCACACCATTAAACCCATCCCCCTATCACCAACACACACCATTAAACCCATCCCCCTATCACCAACTCACACCATTAAACCCATCCCCCTATCACCAACTCACACCATTAAACCCATCCCCCTATCACCAACTCACACCTTTAAACCCATCCCCCTATCACCAACTCACACCATTAAACCCATCCCCCTATCACCAACTCACACCTTTAAACCCATCCCCCTATCACCAACTCACACCTTTAAACCCATCCCCCTATCACCAACTCACACCATTAAACCCATCCCCCATCACCAACTCACACCATAAAACCCATCCCCCTGTCACGAACTCACACCATTATCCCATCCCCCTATCACCAACTGACACCATTAAACCCATTCCCCCTGTCACCAACTCACACCATTATCCCATCCCCCTATCACCAACTCACACCATGAAACCCATCCCCCTATCACCAACTCACTCCATTAAACCCATCCCCCTATCACGTGCTCACAACTTTAAACCCATCCCCCGATCACTAACTCACACCATTAAACCCATCCCCCTATCACCTGCTCACACCATTAAACCCATCCCCCGATCACCAACTCACACCATTAAACCCATCCCCCTATCACCTGCTCACACCATTAAACCCATTCCACTATCACCAATTCACACCATTAAACCCATCCCCCTATCACCTGCTCACACCATTAAACCCATCCCCCTATCACCTACTCACACCATTAAACCCATCCCCCTATCACCAACTCACACCATTAAACCCATCCCCCTATCACCAACTCACACCATTGAACCCATCCCCCTATCACCTGCTCACACCATTAAACCCATCCCCCTATCACCAACTCACACCAGTAAACCCATCCCCCTATCACCAACACACACCATTAAACCCATCCCCCTATCACCAACACACACCATTAAACCCATCCCCCTATCACCAACTCACACCATTAAACCCATCCCGCTATCACCAACTCACACCATTGAACCCATCCCCCTATCACCTGCTCACACCATTAAACCCATCCCCCTATCACCAACTCACACCATTGAACCCATCCCCCTATCACCTGCTCACACCATTAAACCCATCCCCCTATCACCAACTCACACCATTAAACCCATCCCCCTATCACCAACTCACACCATTAAACCCATCCCCCTATCACGTGCTCACAACTTTAAACCCATCCCCCTATCACCAACTCACACCATTAAACCCATCCCCCTATCAAGTGCTCACAACTTTAAACCCATCCCCCTATCACCAACTCACACCATTAAACCCATCCCCCTATCACCAACTCACACCATTAAACCCATCCCCCAATCTCCAACTCACACCATTAAACCCATCCCCCTATCACCAACTCACACCTTTAAACCCATCCCCCAATCACCGACTCACAACGTTAAACCCATCCCCCTATCACCAACTCACACCATTAAACCCATCCCCCTATCACCAACTCACACCATTAAACCCATCCCCCATCACCTGCTCACACCATTAAACCCATCCCCCTATCACCAACAAACACCATTAAACCCATCCCCCTATCACCAACTCACACCATTAAACCCATCCCCCTATCACCAACTCACACCATTAAACCCATCCCCCTATCACCAACTCACACCATTAAACCCATCCCCCTATCACCAACTCACACCATTAAACCCATCCCCCATCACCTGCTCACACCATTAAACCCATCCCCCTATCACCAACACACACCATTAAACCCATCCCCCTATCACCAACTCACACCATTAAACCCATCCCCCTATCACCAACTCACACCATTAAACCCATCCCCCTATCACCAACTCACACCATTAAACCCATCCCCCTATCACCAACTCACACCATTAAACCCATCCCCCATCACCTGCTCACACCATTAAACCCATCCCCCTCTCACCAACTCACACCATGAAACCCATCCCCCATCACCTGCTCACACCATTAAACCCATCCCCCCATCACCAACTCACACCATTAAACCCATCCCCCTATCACCAACACACACCATTAAACCCATCCCCCATCACCCACTCACACCATTAAACCCATCCCCCGATCACCTGCTCACACCATTAAACCCATCCCCCTATCACCAACTCACACCATTAAACCCATCCCCCATCACCTGCTCACACCATTAAACCCATCCCCCTATCACCAACTCACACCTTTAAACCCATCCCCCTATCACCAACTCACAACGTTACACCCATCCCCCTATCACCAACTCACACCATTAAACCCATCCCCCATCACCTGCTCACACCATAAAACCCATCCCCCTGTCACCAACTCACACCATTATCCCATCCCCCTATCACCAACTCACACCATTAAACCCATCCCCCCATCACCAACACACACCATTAAACCCATCCCCCTATCACCAACTCACACCATTAAACCCATCCCCCTATCACCTGCTCACACCATTAAACCCATCCCCCTATCACCAACTCACACCATTAAACCCATCCCCCCATCACCAACACACACCATTAAACCCATCCCCCTATCACCAACTCACACCATTATCCCATCCCCCTATCACCTGCTCACACCATTAACCCCATCCCCCGATCACGAACACACACCATTGAACCCATCCCCCTATCACCTGCTCACACCATTAAACCCATCCCCCGATCACCAACTCACACCATTAAACCCATTCCCCTATCACCAACTCACACCATTAAACCCATCCCCCTTTCACCAACTCACACCATTAAACCCATCCCCCTATCACCTGCTCACACCATTAAACCCATTCCCCGATCACCAACTCACACCATTAAACCCATCCCCCTTTCACCAACTCACACCATTAAACCCATCCCCCTATCACCTGCTCACACCATTGAACCCATCCCCCGATCACCAACTCACACCATTAAACCCATCCCCCATCACCAACTCACACCATTAAACCCATCCCCCTATTGCCAACTCACACCATTAAACCCATCCCCCTATCACCAACTCACACCATTAAACCCATCCCCCTATCACCTGCTCACACCATTAAACCCATCCCCCTTTCACCAACTCACACCATGAAACCCATCCCCTATCACCTGCTCACACCATTAAACCCATCCCCTATCACCAACACACACCATTAAACCCATCCCCCTATCACCAACTCTCACCATTAAACCCATCCCCCTATCACCAACTCACACCATTAAACCAATCCCCCTATCACCAACTCACACCATTAAACCCATCCCCCTATCACCAACTCACACCATTGAACCCATCCCCCTATCACCTGCTCACACCATTAAACCCATCCCCCTATCACCAACTCACACCATTAAACCCATCCCCCTATCACCAACACACTCCATTAAACCCATCCCCCTATCACCTACTCACACCATTAAACCCATCCCCCTATCACCAACTCACACCATTAAACCCATCCCCCTATCACCAACTCACACCATTGAACCCATCCCCCTATCACCTGCTCACACCATTAAACCCATCCCCCTATCACCAACTCACACCATTAAACCCATCCCCCTATCACCAACTCACACCATTAATCCCATCCCCCTATCACCAACTCACACCATTAAACCCATCCCCCTATCACGTGCTCACAACTTTAAACCCAGCCCCCTATCACCAACTCACACCATTAAACCCATCCCCCTATCACCAACTCACACCATTAAACCCATCCCCCTATCACGTGCTCACAACTTTAAACCCATCCCCCTATCACCAACTCACACCATTAAACCCATCCCCCTATCACCAACTCACACCATTAAACCCATCCCCCTATCACCAACTCACACCATTAAACCCATCCCCCTATCACGTGCTCACAACTTTAAACCCATCCCCCGATCACCAACTCACACCATTAAACCCATCCCCCTATCACCAACTCACACCATTAAACCCATCCCCCTATCACCAACTCACACCATTAAACCCATCCCCCAATCTCCAACTCACACCATTAAACCCATCCCCCTATCACCAACTCACACCATTAAACCCATCCCCCTATCACCAACTCACACCTTTAAACCCATCCCCCTATCACCAACTCACACCATTAAACCCATCCCCCTATCACCAACTCACACCTTTAAACCCATCCCCCTATCACCAACTCACACCTTTAAACCCATCCCCCTATCACCAACACACACCATTAAACCCATCCCCCATCACCAACTCACACCATAAAACCCATCCCCCTGTCACGAACTCACACCATTATCCCATCCCCCTATCACCAACTGACACCATTAAACCCATTCCCCCTGTCACCAACTCACACCATTATCCCATCCCCCTATCACCAACTCACACCATGAAACCCATCCCCCTATCACCAACTCACTCCATTAAACCCATCCCCCTATCACGTGCTCACAACTTTAAACCCATCCCCCAATCACTAACTCACACCATTAAACCCATCCCCCCATCACCAACACGCACCATTAAACCCATCCCCCTATCACCTGCTCACACCATTAAACCCATCCCCCGATCACCAACTCACACCATTAAACCCATCCCCCTATCACCTGCTCACACCATTAAACCCATTCCACTATCACCAATTCACACCATTAAACCCATCCCCCTATCACCTGCTCACACCATTAAACCCATCCCCCTATCACCTACTCACACCATTAAACCCATCCCCCTATCACCAACTCACACCATTAAACCCATCCCCCTATCACCAACTCACACCATTGAACCCATCCCCCTATCACCTGCTCACACCATTAAACCCATCCCCCTATCACCAACTCACACCAGTAAACCCATCCCCCTATCACCAACACACACCATTAAACCCATCCCCCTATCACCAACACACACCATTAAACCCATCCCCCTATCACCAACTCACACCATTAAACCCATCCCCCTATCACCAACTCACACCATTGAACCCATCCCCCTATCACCTGCTCACACCATTAAACCCATCCCCCTATCACCAACTCACACCATTGAACCCATCCCCCTATCACCCGCTCACACCATTAAACCCATCCCCCTATCACCAACTCACACCATTAAACCCATCCCCCTATCACCAACTCACACCATTAAACCCATCCCCCTATCACGTGCTCACAACTTTAAACCCATCCCCCTATCACCTGCTCACACCATTAAACCCATCCCCCTATCACCAACTCACACCATTAAACCCATCCCCCTATCACGTGCTCACAACTTTAAACCCATCCCCCTATCACCAACTCACACCATTAAACCCATCCCCCTATCACCAACTCACACCATTAAACCCATCCCCCTATCACCAACTCACACCATTAAACCCATCCCCCTATCACCAACTCACACCATTAAACCCATCCCCCTATCACCAACTCACACCATTAAACCCATCCCCCTATCACGTGCTCACAACTTTAAACCCATCCCCCTATCACCAACTCACACCATTAAACCCATCCCCCTATCACCAACTCACACCATTAAACCCATCCCCCTATCACCAACTCACACCATTAAACCCATCCCCCTATCACGTGCTCACAACTTTAAACCCATCCCCCGATCACCAACTCACACCATTAAACCCATCCCCCTATCACCAACTCACACCATTAAACCCATCCCCCTATCACCAACTCACACCATTAAACCCATCCCCCAATCTCCAACTCACACCATTAAACCCATCCCCCTATCACCAACTCACACCATTAAACCCATCCCCCTATCACCAACTCACACCTTTAAACCCATCCCCCTATCACCAACTCACACCATTAAACCCATCCCCCTATCACCAACTCACACCTTTAAACCCATCCCCCTATCACCAACTCACACCTTTAAACCCATCCCCCTATCACCAACTCACACCATTAAACCCATCCCCCATCACCAACTCACACCATAAAACCCATCCCCCTGTCACGAACTCACACCATTATCCCATCCCCCTATCACCAACTGACACCATTAAACCCATTCCCCCTGTCACCAACTCACACCAATATCCCATCCCCCTATCACCAACTCACACCATGAAACCCATCCCCCTATCACCAACTCACTCCATTAAACCCATCCCCCTATCACGTGCTCACAACTTTAAACCCATCCCCCGATCACTAACTCACACCATTAAACCCATCCCCACATCACCAACACGCACCATTAAACCCATCCCCCTATCACCTGCTCACACCATTAAACCCATCCCCCGATCACCAACTCACACCATTAAACCCATCCCCCTATCACCTGCTCACACCATTAAACCCATTCCACTATCACCAATTCACACCATTAAACCCATCCCCCTATCACCTGCTCACACCATTAAACCCATCCCCCTATCACCTACTCACACCATTAAACCCATCCCCCTATCACCAACTCACACCATTAAACCCATCCCCCTATCACCAACTCACACCATTGAACCCATCCCCCTATCACCTGCTCACACCATTAAACCCATCCCCCTATCACCAACTCACACCAGTAAACCCATCCCCCTATCACCAACACACACCATTAAACCCATCCCCCTATCACCAACACACACCATTAAACCCATCCCCCTATCACCAACTCACACCATTAAACCCATCCCCCTATCACCAACTCACACCATTGAACACATCCCCCTATCACCTGCTCACACCATTAAACCCATCCCCCTATCACCAACTCACACCATTGAACCCATCCCCCTATCACCTGCTCACACCATTAAACCCATCCCCCTATCACCAACTCACACCATTAAACCCATCCCCCTATCACCAACTCACACCATTAAACCCATCCCCCTATCACGTGCTCACAACTTTAAACCCATCCCCCTATCACCAACTCACACCATTAAACCCATCCCCCTATCACGTGCTCACAACCTTAAACCCATCCCCCTATCACCAACTCACACCATTAAACCCATCCCCCTATCACCAACTCACACCATTAAACCCATCCCCCAATCTCCAACTCACACCATGAAACCCATCCCCCTATCACCAACTCACACCTTTAAACCCATCCCCCAATCACCGACTCACAACGTTAAACCCATCCCCCTATCACCAACTCACACCATTAAACCCATCCCCCTATCACCAACTCACACCATTAAACCCATCCCCCATCACCTGCTCACACCATTAAACCCATCCCCCTATCACCAACACACACCATTAAACCCATCCCCCTATCACCAACTCACACCATTAAACCCATCCCCCTATCACCAACTCACACCATTAAACCCATCCCCCTATCACCAACTCACACCATTAAACCCATCCCCCTATCACCAACTCACACCATTAAACCCATCCCCCATCACCTGCTCACACCATTAAACCCATCCCCCTATCACCAACTCACACCATTAAACCCATCCCCCTATCACCAACTCACACCATTAAACCCATCCCCCTATCACCAACTCACACCATTAAACCCATCCCCCTATCACCAACTCACACCATTAAACCCATCCCCCTATCACCAACTCACACCATTAAACCCATCCCCCATTAGCTGCTCACACCATTAAACCCCTCCCCCTCTCACCAACTCACACCATTAAACCCATCCCCCATCACCTGCTCACACCATTAAACCCATCCCCCCATCACCAACTCACACCATTAAACCCATCCCCCTATCACCAACACACACCATTAAACCCATCCCCCATCACCCACTCACACCATTAAACCCATCCCCCGATCACCTGCTCACACCATTAAACCCATCCCCCTATCACCAACTCACACCATTAAACCCATCCCCCATCACCTGCTCACACCATTAAACCCATCCCCCTATCACCAACTCACACCTTTAAACCCATCCCCCTATCACCAACTCACAACGTTACACCCATCCCCCTATCACCAACTCACACCATTAAACCCATCCCCCATCACCTGCTCACACCATAAAACCCATCCCCCTGTCACCAACTCACACCATTATCCCATCCCCCTATCACCAACTCACACCATTAAACCCATCCCCCCATCACCAACACACACCATTAAACCCATCCCCCTATCACCTGCTCACACCATTAAACCCATCCCCCGATCACCAACTCACACCATTAAACCCATTCCCCTATCACCAACTCACACCATTAAACCCATCCCCCTTTCACCAACTCACACCATTAAACCCATCCCCCTATCACCTGCTCACACCATTAAACCCATCCCCCGATCACCAACTCACACCATTAAACCCATTCCCCGATCACCAACTCACACCATTAAACCCATCCCCCTTTCACCAACTCACAACATTAAACCCATCCCCCTATCACCTGCTCACACCATTGAACCCATCCCCCGATCACCAACTGACACCATTAAACCCATCCCCCATCACCAACTCACACCATTAAACCCATCCCCCTATTGCCAACTCACACCATTAAACCCATCCCCCTATCACCAACTCACACCATTAAACCCATCCCCCTATCACCTGCTCACACCATTAAATCCATCCCCCGATCACCAACTCACACCATTAAACCCATCCCCCTATCAGCTGCTCACACCATTAAACCCATCCCCCTATCACCAACTCACACCATTAAACCCATCCCCCTATCACCAACTCACACCATTAAACCCATCCCCCTATCACCTGCTCACACCATTAAACCCATCCCCCTATCGCCAACTCACACCATTAAACCCATCCCCCTGTTACCAACTCACACCATTAAACCCATCCCCCTATCACCAACTCACACCATTAAACCCATCCCCCTATCACCAACTCACGCCATTAAACCCATCCCCCTATCACCAACTCACACCATTAAACCCATCCCCCTATCACCAACTCACACCATTGAACCCATCCCCCTATCACCAACTCACACCATTAAACCCATCCCCCTATCACCAACTCACACCATTAAACCCATCCCCCTATCACCAACTCACACCATTAAACCCATCCCCCTATCAGCTGCTCACACCATTAAACCCATCCCCCTATCACCAACTCACACCATTAAACCCATCCCCCTATCACCAACTCACACCATTAAACCCATCCCCCTATCACCTGCTCACACCATTAAACCCATCCCCCTATCGCCAACTCACACCATTAAACCCATCCCACTGTTACCAACTCACACCATTAAACCCATCCCCCTATCACCAACTCACAACATTAAACCCATCCCCCTATCACCTACTCACACCATTAAACCCATCCCCCTATCACCAACTCACACCATTAAACCCATCCCCCTATCACCAACTCACACCATTGAACCCATCCCCCTATCACCAACTCACACCATTAAACCCATCCCCCTATCACCAACTCACACCATTAAACCCATCCCCCTATCACCAACTCACACCATTAAACCCATCCCCCATCACCTGCTCACACCATTAAACCCATCCGCCGATCACCAACTCACACCATTAAACCCATCCCCCTATCACCAACTCACACCTTTAAACCCATCCCCCGATCACCAACTCACACCATTAAACCCATCCCCCTATCACCAACTCACACCATTAAACCCATCCCCCTATCACCAACTCACACCATTAAACCCATCCCCCGATCACCAACTCACACCATTAAACCCATCCCCCTATCACCAACTCACACCATTAAACCCATCCCCCTATCACCAACACACACCATTAAACCCATCCCCCTATCACCAACTCACACCATTGAACCCATCCCCCTATCACCAACTCACACCATTAAACCCATCCCCCTATCACCAACTCACACCATTGAACCCATCCCCCTATCACCAACTCACACCATTAAACCCATCCCCCTATCACCAACTCACACCATTAAACCCATCCCCCTATCACCAACTCACACCATTAAACCCATCCCCCTATCACCAACTCACACCATTAATCCCATCCCCCCATCACCAACTCACACCATTAAACCCATCCCCCTCTCACCAACTCACACCATTAAACCCATCCCCCTATCACCAACTCACACCATTAAACCCATCCCCCGTCACCTGCTCACACCATTAAACCCATCCCCATCACCAACTCACACCATTAAACCCATCCCCCTATCACCAACTCACACCATTAAACCCATCCCCCATCACCCACTCACACCATTAAACCCATCCCCCATCACCCACTCACACCATTAAACCCATCCCCCGATCACCTGCTCACACCATTAAACCCATCCCCCTATCACCAACTCACACCATTAAACCCATCCCCCATCAACTGCTCACACCATTAAGCCCATCCCCCTATCACCAACTCACACCTTTAAACCCATCCCCCTATCACCAACTCACAACGTTACACCCATCCCCCCATCACCTGCTCACACCATAAAACCCATCCCCCTGTCACCAACTCACACCATTATCCCATCCCCCTATCACCAACTCACACCATTAAACCCATCCCCCCATCACCAACACACACCATTAAACCCATCCCCCGATCACGAACACACACCATTAAACCCATCCCCCCATCACCTGCTCACACCATAAAACCCATCCCCCTGTCACCAACTCACACCATTATCCCATCCCCCTATCACCAACTCACACCATTAAACCAATCCCCCCATCACCAACACACACCATTAAACCCATCCCCCTATCACCAACACACACCATTAAACCCATCCCCCTATCACCAACTCACACCATTAAACCCATCCCCCGATCACGAACACACACCATTAAACCCATCCCCCTATCACCTGCTCACACCATTAAACCCATTCCCCGATCACCAACTCACACCATTAAACCCATCCCCCTTTCACCAACTCACACCATTAAACCCATCCCCCTATCACCTGCTCACACCATTGAACCCATCCCCCGATCACCAACTCACACCATTAAACCCATCCCCCATCACCAACTCACACCATTAAACCCATCCCCCTATTGCCAACTCACACCATTAAACCCATCCCCCTATCACCAACTCACACCATTAAACACATCCCCCTATCACCAACTCACACCATTAAACCCATCCCCCTATCACCTGCTCACACCATTAAACCCATCCCCCTATCGCCAACTCACACCATTAAACCCATCCCCCTATCACCAACTCACACCATTAAACCCATCCCCCTATCACCAACTCACACCATTAAACCCATCCCCCTATCACCTACTCACACCATTAAACCCATCCCCCTATCACCAACTCACACCATTAAACCCATCCCCCTATCACCAACTCACACCATTGAACCCATCCCCCTATCACCAACTCACACCATTAAACCCATCCCCCTATCACCAACTCACACCATTAAACCCATCCCCCTATCACCAACTCACACCATTAAACCCATCCCCCTATCGCCAACTCACACCATTAAACCCATCCCCCTATCACCAACTCACACCATTAAACCCATCCCCCTATCACCTACTCACACCATTAAACCCATCCCCCTATCATCAACTCACACCATTAAACCCATCCCCCTATCACCAACTCACACCATTAAACCCATCACCCTATCACCAACTCACACCATTAAACCCATCCCCCTATCACCAACTCACACCATTAAACCCATCCCCCTATCACCAACTCACACCATTAAACCCATCCCCCTATCACCAACTCACACCATTGAACCCATCCCCCTATCACCTGCTCACACCATTAAACCCATCCCCCTATCACCAACTCACACCATGAAACCCATCCCCCTATCACCAACACACACCATTAAACCAATCCCCCTATCACCAACACACACCATTAAACCCATCCCCCTATCACCAACTCACACCATTAAACCCATCCCCCTATCACCAACTCACACCATTGAACCCATCCCCCTATCACGTGCTCACAACTTTAAACCCATCCCCCTTTCACCAACTCACACCATTAAACCCATCCCCTATCACCTGCTCACACCAGTGAACCCATCCCCTATCACCAACACACACCATTAAACCCATCCCCCTATCACCAACTCACACCATTAAACCCATCCCCCTATCACCAACACACACCATTAAACCAATCCCCCTATCACCAACACACACCATTAAACCCATCCCCCTATCACCAACTCACACCATTAAACCCATCCCCCTATCACCAACTCACACCATTGAACCCATCCCCCTATCACGTGCTCACAACTTTAAACCCATCCCCCTTTCACCAACTCACACCATTAAACCCATCCCCTATCACCTGCTCACACCAGTGAACCCATCCCCTATCACCAACACACACCATTAAACCCATCCCCCTATCACCAACTCACACCATTAAACCCATCCCTCGATCACCAACACACACCATTAAACCCATCCGCCTATCACCAATACACAACATTCAATCCATCCCCCGATCACCAACTCACACCATTAAACCCATCCCCCTATCACCAACTCACACCATTAAACCCATCCCCCTATCACGTGCTCACAACTTTAAACCCATCCCCCTATCACCAACTCACACCATTAAACCCATCCCCCAATCACCAACTCACACCATTAAACCCATCACCCTATCACCAACTCACACCATTAAACCCATCCCCCTATCACCAACTCACACCATTAAACCCATCCCCCTATCACCAACTCACACCATTAAACCCATCCCCCTATCACCAACTCACACCATTGAACCCATCCCCCTATCACCTGCTCACACCATTAAACCCATCCCCCTATCACCAACTCACACCAGTAAACCCATCCCCCTATCACCAACACACACCATTAAACCAATCCCCCTATCACCAACACACACCATTAAACCCATCCCCCTATCACCAACTCACACCATTAAACCCATCCCCCTATCACCAACTCACACCATTGAACCCATCCCCCTATCACGTGCTCACAACTTTAAACCCATCCCCCTTTCACCAACTCACACCATTAAACCCATCCCCTATCACCTGCTCACACCAGTGAACCCATCCCCTATCACCAACACACACCATTAAACCCATCCCCCTATCACCAACTCACACCATTAAACCCATCCCCCTATCACCAACTCACACCATTAAACCAATCCCCCGATCACCAACTCACACCATTAAACAAATCCCCCCATCACCAACTCACACCATTAAACCCATCCCCCTATCACCAACACACACCATTAAACCCATCCCCCTATCACCAACTCACACCATTAAACCCATCCCCCTATCACCAACACACACCATTAAACCCATCCCCCTATCACCTACTCACACCATTAAACCCATCCCCCTATCACCAACTCACACCATTAAACCCATCCCCCTATCACCAACTCACACCATTGAACCCATCCCCCTATCACCTGCTCACACCATTAAACCCATCCCCCTATCACCAACTCACACCATTAAACCCATCCCCCTATCACCTACTCACACCATTAAACCCATCCCCCTATCACCAACTCACACCATTAAACCCATCCACCTATCACGTGCTCACAACTTTAAACCCATCCCACTATCACCAACTCACACCATTAAACCCATCCCCCTATCACCAACTCACACCATTAATCCCATCCCCCTATCACGTGCTCACAACTTTAAACCCATCCCCCTATCACCAACTCACACCATTAAACCCATCCCCCTATCATCAACTCACACCATTAAACCCATCCCCCTATCATGTGCTCACAACTTTAAACCCATCCCCCGATCACCAACTCACACCATTAAACCCATCCCCCTATCACCAACTCACACCATTAAACCCATCCCCCTATCACCAACTCACACCATTAAACCCATCCCCCTATCACCAACTCAAACCTTGAAACCCATCCCCCTATCACCAACTCACACCATTAAACCCATCCCCCTATCACCAACTCACACCTTTAAACCCATCCCCCTATCACCAACTCACACCATTAAACCCATCCCCCTATCACCAACTCACAACGTTAAACCCATCCCCCTATCACCAACTCACACCATTAAACCCATCCCCCATCAACAACTCACACCATAAAACCCATCCCCCTGTCACGAACTCACACCATTATCCCATCCCCCTATCACCAACTGACACCATGAAACCCATTCCCCCTGTCACCAACTCACACCATTATCCCATCCCCCTATCACCAACTCACACCATGAAACCCATCCCCCTATCACCAACTCACTCCATTAAACCCATCCCCCTATCACGTGCTCACAACTTTAAACCCATCCCCCGATCACTAACTCACACCATTAAACCCATCCCCCCATCACCAACACACACCATTAAACCCATCCCCCTATCACCTGCTCACACCATTAAACCCATCCCCCGATCACCAACTCACACCATTAAACCCATCCCCCTATCACCTGCTCACACCATTAAACCCATTCCCCTATCACCAACTCACACCATTAAACCCATCCCCCTTTCACCAACTCACACCATTAAACCCATCCCCCTATCACCTGCTCACACCATTAAACCCATCCCCCGATCACCAACTCACACCATTAAACCCATCCCCCTATCACCAACACACACCATTAAACCCATCCCCCTATCACCAACTCACACCATTAAACCCATCCCCCATCACCAACTCACACCATTAAACCCATCCCCCATCACCAACTCACACCATTAAACCCATCCCCCTATCACCAACTCACACCATTAAACCCATCCCCCTATCACCTGCTCAAACCATGAAACCCATCCCCCTATCGCCAACTCACACCATTAAACCCATCCCTCGATCACCAACACACACCATTAAACCCATCCGCCTATCACCAATACACAACATTCAATCCATCCCCCGATCACCAACTCACACCATTAAACCCATCCCCCTATCACCAACTCACACCATTAAACCCATCCCCCTATCACGTGCTCACAACTTTAAACCCATCCCCCTATCACCAACTCACACCATTAAACCCATCCCCCAATCACCAACTCACACCATTAAACCCATCACCCTATCACCAACTCACACCATTAAACCCATCCCCCTATCACCAACTCACACCATTAAACCCATCCCCCTATCACCAACTCACACCATTAAACCCATCCCCCTATCACCAACTCACACCATTGAACCCATCCCCCTATCACCTGCTCACACCATTAAACCCATCCCCCTATCACCAACTCACACCAGTAAACCCATCCCCCTATCACCAACACACACCATTAAACCAATCCCCCTATCACCAACACACACCATTAAACCCATCCCCCTATCACCAACTCACACCATTAAACCCATCCCCCTATCACCAACTCACACCATTGAACCCATCCCCCTATCACGTGCTCACAACTTTAAACCCATCCCCCTTTCACCAACTCACACCATTAAACCCATCCCCTATCACCTGCTCACACCAGTGAACCCATCCCCTATCACCAACACACACCATTAAACCCATCCCCCTATCACCAACTCACACCATTAAACCCATCCCCCTATCACCAACTCACACCATTAAACCAATCCCCCGATCACCAACTCACACCATTAAACAAATCCCCCCATCACCAACTCACACCATTAAACCCATCCCCCTATCACCAACACACACCATTAAACCCATCCCCCTATCACCAACTCACACCATTAAACCCATCCCCCTATCACCAACACACACCATTAAACCCATCCCCCTATCACCTACTCACACCATTAAACCCATCCCCCTATCACCAACTCACACCATTAAACCCATCCCCCTATCACCAACTCACACCATTGAACCCATCCCCCTATCACCTGCTCACACCATTAAACCCATCCCCCTATCACCAACTCACACCATTAAACCCATCCCCCTATCACCTACTCACACCATTAAACCCATCCCCCTATCACCAACTCACACCATTAAACCCATCCACCTATCACGTGCTCACAACTTTAAACCCATCCCACTATCACCAACTCACACCATTAAACCCATCCCCCTATCACCAACTCACACCATTAAACCCATCCCCCTATCACGTGCTCACAACTTTAAACCCATCCCCCTATCACCAACTCACACCATTAAACCCATCCCCCTATCATCAACTCACACCATTAAACCCATCCCCCTATCACGTGCTCACAACTTTAAACCCATCCCCCGATCACCAACTCACACCATTAAACCCATCCCCCTATCACCAACTCACACCATTAAACCCATCCCCCTATCACCAACTCACACCATTAAACCCATCCCCCTATCACCAACTCAAACCTTGAAACCCATCCCCCTATCACCAACTCACACCATTAAACCCATCCCCCTATCACCAACTCACACCTTTAAACCCATCCCCCTATCACCAACTCACACCATTAAACCCATCCCCCTATCACCAACTCACAACGTTAAACCCATCCCCCTATCACCAACTCACACCATTAAACCCATCCCCCATCAACAACTCACACCATAAAACCCATCCCCCTGTCACGAACTCACACCATTATCCCATCCCCCTATCACCAACTGACACCATGAAACCCATTCCCCCTGTCACCAACTCACACCATTATCCCATCCCCCTATCACCAACTCACACCATGAAACCCATCCCCCTATCACCAACTCACTCCATTAAACCCATCCCCCTATCACGTGCTCACAACTTTAAACCCATCCCCCGATCACTAACTCACACCATTAAACCCATCCCCCCATCACCAACACACACCATTAAACCCATCCCCCTATCACCTGCTCACACCATTAAACCCATCCCCCGATCACCAACTCACACCATTAAACCCATCCCCCTATCACCTGCTCACACCATTAAACCCATTCCCCTATCACCAACTCACACCATTAAACCCATCCCCCTTTCACCAACTCACACCATTAAACCCATCCCCCTATCACCTGCTCACACCATTAAACCCATCCCCCGATCACCAACTCACACCATTAAACCCATCCCCCTATCACCAACACACACCATTAAACCCATCCCCCTATCACCAACTCACACCATTAAACCCATCCCCCATCACCAACTCACACCATTAAACCCATCCCCCATCACCAACTCACACCATTAAACCCATCCCCCTATCACCAACTCACACCATTAAACCCATCCCCCTATCACCTGCTCAAACCATTAAACCCATCCCCCTATCGCCAACTCACACCATTAAACCCATCCCCCTATCACCAACTCACACCATTAAACCCATCCCCCTATCACCTGCTCACACCATTAAACCCATCCCCCTATCACCAACTCACACCATTAAACCCATCCCCCTATCACCTACTCACACCATTAAACCCATCCCCCTATCACCAGCACACACCATTAAACCCATCCCCCTATCACCAACTCACACCATTAAACCCATCCCCCTATCACCAACTCACACCATTAAACCCATCCCCCTATCATCAACTCACACCATTAAAACCATCCCCCTATCACCAACTCACACCATTAAACCCATCCCCCTATCACCAACTCACACCATTAAACCCATCCCCCTATCACCAACACACACCATTAAACCCATCCCCCTATCGCCAACTCACACCATTAAACCCATCCCCCTATCACCAACTCACACCATTAAACCCATCCCCCTATCGCCAAATCACACCATTAAACCCATCCCCCTATCAGCAACACACACCATTAAACCCATCCCCCTATCGCCAACTCACACCATTAAACCCATCCCCCTATCAGCAACTCACACCATTAAACCCATCCCCCTATCACCAACTCACACCATTAAACCCATCCCCCTATCACCAACTCACACCATTAAACCCATCCCCCTATCACCTGCTTACACCATTAAACCCATCCCCCTATCACCAACTCACACCATTAAACCCATCCCCCTATCACCAACTCACACCATTAAACCCATCCCCCTATCAGCAACACACACCATTAAACCCATCCCCCTATCACCAACTCACACCATTAAACCCATCCCCCTATCACCAACTCACACCATTAAACCCATCCCCCTATCACCTGCTTACACCATTAAACCCATCCCCCTATCACCAACTCACACCATTAAACCCATCCCCCTATCACCAACTCACACCATTAAACCCATCCCCCTATCACCAACTCACACCATTAAACCCATCCCCCTATCGCCAACTCACACCATTAAACCCATCCACCTATCACCAACTCACACCATTAAACCCATCCCCCTATCACCTGCTCACACCATTAATCCCATCCCCCTATCACCAACTCACACCATTAAACCCATCCCCCTATCACGTGCTCACACCATTAAACCCATCCCCCTATCACCAACTCACACCATTAAACCCATCCCCCTATCACCAACTCACACCATTAAACCCATCCCCCTATCACCAACTCACACCATTAAACCCATCCCCCTATCACCAACTCACACCATTAAACCCATCCCTCGATCACCAACTCACACCATTAAACCCATCCCCCTATGACCAACTCACACCATTAAACCCATCCCCCTATCACCAACTCACACCATTGAACCCATCCCCCTATCACCAACTCACACCATTAAACCCATCCCCCTATCACCAACTCACACCATTGAACCCATCCCCCTATCACCAACTCACACCATTAAACCCATCCCCCTATCACCAACTCACACCATTAAACCCATCCCCCTATCACCAACTCACACCATTAAACCCATCCCCCTATCACCAACTCACACCATTAATCCCATCCCCCCATCACCAACTCACACCATTAAACCCATCCCCCTCTCACCAACTCACACCATTAAACCCATCCCCCTATCACCAACTCACACCATTAAACCCATCCCCCGTCACCTGCTCACACCATTAAACCCATCCCCCATCACCAACTCACACCATTAAACCCATCCCCCTATCACCAACTCACACCATTAAACCCATCCCCCATCACCCACTCACACCATTAAACCCATCCCCCATCACCCACTCACACCATTAAACCCATCCCCCGATCACCTGCTCACACCATTAAACCCATCCCCCTATCACCAACTCACACCATTAAACCCATCCCCCATCACCTGCTCACACCATTAAACCCATCCCCCTATCACCAACTCACACCTTTAAACCCATCCCCCTATCACCAACTCACAACGTTACACCCATCCCCCCATCACCTGCTCACACCATAAAACCCATCCCCCTGTCACCAACTCACACCATTATCCCATCCCCCTATCACCAACTCACACCATTAAACCCATCCCCCCATCACCAACACACACCATTAAACCCATCCCCCTATCACCAACTCACACCATTAAACCCATCCCCCTATCACCTGCTCACACCATTAAACCCATCCCCCTATCACCTGCTCACACCATTAAACCCATCCCCCGATCACCAACTCACACCATTAAACCCATCCCCCTATCACCTGCTCACACCATTAAACCCATTCCCCGATCACCAACTCACACCATTAAACCCATCCCCCTTTCACCAACTCACACCATTAAACCCATCCCCCTATCACCTGCTCACACCATTGAACCCATCCCCCGATCACCAACTCACACCATTAAACCCATCCCCCATCACCAACTCACACCATTAAACCCATCCCCCTATTGCCAACTCACACCATTAAACCCATCCCCCTATCACCAACTCACACCATTAAACACATCCCCCTATCACCTGCTCACACCATTAAATCCATCCCCCGATCACCAACTCACACCATTAAACCCATCCCCCTATCAGCTGCTCACACCATTAAACCCATCCCCCTATCACCAACTCACACCATTAAACCCATCCCCCTATCACCAACTCACACCATTAAACCCATCCCCCTATCACCTGCTCACACCATTAAACCCATCCCCCTATCACCAACTCACACCATTAAACCCATCCCCCTATCACCTGCTCACACCATTAAACCCATCCCCCTATCACCAACTCACACCATTAAACCCATCCCCCTATCACCTACTCACACCATTAAACCCATCCCCCTATCACCAACTCACACCATTAAACCCATCCCCCTATCACCAACTCACACCATTGAACCCATCCCCCTATCACCAACTCACACCATTAGACCCATCCCCCTATCACCAACTCACACCATTAAACCCATCCCCCTATCACCAACTCACACCATTAAACCCATCCCCCTATCGCCAACTCACACCATTAAACCCATCCCCCTATCACCAACTCACACCATTAAACCCATCCCCCTATCACCTACTCACACCATTAAACCCATCCCCCTATCATCAACTCACACCATTAAACCCATCCCCCTATCACCAACTCACACCATTAAACCCATCACCCTATCACCAACTCACACCATTAAACCCATCCCCCTATCACCAACTCACACCATTAAACCCATCCCCCTATCACCAACTCACACCATTAAACCCATCCCCCTATCACCAACTCACACCATTGAACCCATCCCCCTATCACCTGCTCACACCATTAAACCCATCCCCCTATCACCAACTCACACCAGTAAACCCATCCCCCTATCACCAACACACACCATTAAACCAATCCCCCTATCACCAACACACACCATTAAACCCATCCCCCTATCACCAACTCACACCATTAAACCCATCCCCCTATCACCAACTCACACCATTGAACCCATCCCCCTATCACGTGCTCACAACTTTAAACCCATCCCCCTTTCACCAACTCACACCATTAAACCCATCCCCTATCACCTGCTCACACCAGTGAACCCATCCCCTATCACCAACACACACCATTAAACCCATCCCCCTATCACCAACTCACACCATTAAACCCATCCCCCTATCACCAACTCACACCATTAAACCAATCCCCCGATCACCAACTCACACCATTAAACAAATCCCCCCATCACCAACTCACACCATTAAACCCATCCCCCTATCACCAACACACACCATTAAACCCATCCCCCTATCACCAACTCACACCATTAAACCCATCCCCCTATCACCAACACACACCATTAAACCCATCCCCCTATCACCTACTCACACCATTAAACCCATCCCCCTATCACCAACTCACACCATTAAACCCATCCCCCTATCACCAACTCACACCATTGAACCCATCCCCCTATCACCTGCTCACACCATTAAACCCATCCCCCTATCACCAACTCACACCATTAAACCCATCCCCCTATCACCTACTCACACCATTAAACCCATCCCCCTATCACCAACTCACACCATTAAACCCATCCACCTATCACGTGCTCACAACTTTAAACCCATCCCACTATCACCAACTCACACCATTAAACCCATCCCCCTATCACCAACTCACACCATTAAACCCATCCCCCTATCACGTGCTAACAACTTTAAACCCATCCCCCTATCACCAACTCACACCATTAAACCCATCCCCCTATCACCAACTCACACCATTAAACCCATCCACCTATCACGTGCTCACAACTTTAAACCCATCCCCCGATCACCAACTCACACCATTAAACCCATCCCCCTATCACCAACTCACACCATTAAACCCATCCCCCTATCACCAACTCACACCATTAAACCCATCCCCCTATCACCAACTCAAACCTTGAAACCCATCCCCCTATCACCAACTCACACCATTAAACCCATCCCCCTATCACCAACTCACACCTTTAAACCCATCCCCCTATCACCAACTCACACCATTAAACCCATCCCCCTATCACCAACTCACAACGTTAAACCCATCCCCCTATCACCAACTCACACCATTAAACCCATCCCCCATCACCAACTCACACCATAAAACCCATCCCCCTGTCACGAACTCACACCATTATCCCATCCCCCTATCACCAACTGACACCATGAAACCCATTCCCCCTGTCACCAACTCACACCATTATCCCATCCCCCTGTCACCAACTCACACCATGAAACCCATCCCCCTATCACCAACTCACTCCATTAAACCCATCCCCCTATCACGTGCTCACAACTTTAAACCCATCCCCCGATCACTAACTCACACCATTAAACCCATCCCCCTATCACCAACTCACACCATTAAACCCATCCCCCTATCATCAACTCACACCATTAAAACCATCCCCCTATCACCAACTCACACCATTAAACCCATCCCCCTATCACCAACTCACACCATTAAACCCACCCCCCTATCACCAACTCACACCATTAAACCCATCCCCCTATCACCAACTCACACCATTAAACCCATCCCCCTATCACCAACTCACACCATTAAACCCATCCCCCTATCACCAACACACACCATTAAACCCATCCCCCTATCGCCAACTCACACCATTAAACCCATCCCCCTATCACCAACTCACACCATTAAACCCATCCCCCTATCGCCAAATCACACCATTAAACCCATCCCCCTATCAGCAACACACACCATTAAACCCATCCCCCTATCACCAACTCACACCATTAAACCCATCCCCCTATCAGCAACACACACCATTAAACCCATCCCCCTATCGCCAACTCACACCATTAAACCCATCCCCCTATCAGCAACTCACACCATTAAACCCATCCCCCTATCACCAACTCACACCATTAAACCCATCCCCCTATCACCAACTCACACCATTAAACCCATCCCCCTATCACCTGCTTACACCATTAAATCCATCCCCCTATCACCAACTCACACCATTAAACCCATCCCCCTATCACCAACTCACACCATTAAACCCATCCCCCTATCAGCAACACACACCATTAAACCCATCCCCCTATCACCAACTCACACCATTAAACCCATCCCCCTATCACCAACTCACACCATTAAACCCATCCCCCTATCACCTGCTTACACCATTAAACCCATCCCCCTATCACCAACTCACACCATTAAACCCATCCCCCTATCACCAACTCACACCATTAAACCCATCCCCCTATCACCAACTCACACCATTAAACCCATCCCCCTATCGCCAACTCACACCATTAAACCCATCCACCTATCACCAACTCACACCATTAAACCCATCCCCCTATCACCTGCTCACACCATTAAACCCATCCCCCTATCACCAACTCACACCATTAAACCCATCCCCCTATCACGTGCTCACACCATTAAACCCATCCCCCTATCACCAACTCACACCATTAAACCCATCCCCCTATCACCAACTCACACCATTAAACCCATCCCCCTATCACCAACTCACACCATTAAACCCATCCCCCTATCACCAACTCACACCATTAAACCCATCCCTCGATCACCAACTCACACCATGAAACCCATCCCCCTATCACCAACTCACACCGTTAAACCCATCCCCCTATCACCAACTGACACCATTGAACCCATCCCCCTATCACCTGCTCACACCATTAAACCCATCCCCCTATCACCAACTCACACCAGTAACCCCATCCCCCTATCACCAACACACACCATTAAACCCATCCCCCTATCACCAACACACACCATTAAACCCATCCCCCTATCACCAACTCACACCATTAAACCCATCACCCTATCATCTGCTCACACCATTAAACCCATCCCCCTTTCACCAACTCACACCATTAAACCCATCCCCATATCACCTGCTCACACCATTAAACCCATCCCCCTATCACCAACTCACACCATTAAACCCATCCCCCGATCACCTGCTCACACCATTAAACCCATCCCCCTATCACCAACTCACACCATTAAACCCATCCCCCTATCACCAACTCACACCATTAAACCCATCCCCCGATCACCTGCTCACACCATTAAATCCATCCCCCGATCACCAACTCACACCATTAAACCCATCCCCCTATCAGCTGCTCACACCATTAAACCCATCCCCCTATCACCAACTCACACCATTAAACCCATCCCCCTATCACCAACTCACACCATTAAACCCATCCCCCTATCACCTGCTCACACCATTAAACCCATCCCCCTATCGCCAACTCACACCATTAAACCCATCCCCCTATCACCAACTCACACCATTAAACCCATCCCCCTATCACCAACTCACACCATTGAACCCATCCCCCTATCACCAACTCACACCATTAAACCCATCCCCCTATCACCAACTCACACCATTAAACCCATCCCCCTATCACCAACTCACACCAGTAAACCCATCCCCCTATCACGTGCTCACAACTTTAAACCCATCCCACTATCACCAACTCACACCATTAAACCCATCCCCCTATCACCAACTCACACCATTAAACCCATCCCCCTATCACGTGCTCACAACTTTAAACCCATCCCCCTATCACCAACTCACACCATTAAACCCATCCCCCTATCACCAACTCACACCATTAAACCCATCCCCCTATCACGTGCTCACAACTTTAAACCCATCCCCCGATCACCAACTCACACCATTAAACCCATCCCCCTATCACCAACTCACACCATTAAACCCATCCCCCTATCACCAACTCACACCATTAAACCCATCCCCCAATCTCCAACTCACACCATTAAACCCATCCCCCTATCACCAACTCACACCATTAAACCCATCCCCCAATCTCCAACTCACACCATTAAACCCATCCCCCTATCACCAACTCACACCATTAAACCCATCCCCCTATCACCAACTCAAACCTTGAAACCCATCCCCCTATCACCAACTCACACCATTAAACCCATCCCCCCATCACCAACTCACACCTTTAAACCCATCCCCCTATCACCAACTCACACCATTAAACCCATCCCCCTATCACCAACTCACAACGTTAAACCCATCCCCCTATCACCAACTCACACCATTAAACCCATCCCCCATCACCAACTCACACCATAAAACCCATCCCCCTGTCACGAACTCACACCATTATCCCATCCCCCTATCACCAACTGACACCATGAAACCCATTCCCCCTGTCACCAACTCACACCATTATCCCATCCCCCTATCACCAACTCACACCATTAAACCCATCCCCCGATCACCTGCTCACACCATTAAATCCATCCCCCGATCACCAACTCACACCATTAAACCCATCCCCCTATCAGCTGCTCACACCATTAAACCCATCCCCCTATCACCAACTCACACCATTAAACCCATCCCCCTATCACCAACTCACACCATTAAACCCATCCCCCTATCACCTGCTCACACCATTAAACCTATCCCCCTATCGCCAACTCACACCATTAAACCCATCCCCCTATCACCAACTCACACCATTAAACCCATCCCCCTATCACCAACTCACACCATTGAACCCATCCCCCTATCACCAACTCACACCATTAAACCCATCCCCCTATCACCAACTCACACCATTAAACCCATCCCCCTATCACCAACTCACACCAGTAAACCCATCCCCCTATCACGTGCTCACAACTTTAAACCCATCCCACTATCACCAACTCACACCATTAAACCCATCCCCCTATCACCAACTCACACCATTAAACCCATCCCCCTATCACGTGCTCACAACTTTAAACCCATCCCCCTATCACCAACTCACACCATTAAACCCATCCCCCTATCACCAACTCACACCATTAAACCCATCCCCCTATCACGTGCTCACAACTTTAAACCCATCCCCCGATCACCAACTCACACCATTAAACCCATCCCCCTATCACCAACTCACACCATTAAACCCATCCCCCTATCACCAACTCACACCATTAAACCCATCCCCCAATCTCCAACTCACACCATTAAACCCATCCCCCTATCACCAACTCACACCATTAAACCCATCCCCCAATCTCCAACTCACACCATTAAACCCATCCCCCTATCACCAACTCACACCATTAAACCCATCCCCTTATCACCAACTCAAACCTTGAAACCCATCCCCCTATCACCAACTCACACCATTAAACCCATCCCCCCATCACCAACTCACACCTTTAAACCCATCCCCCTATCACCAACTCACACCATTAAACCCATCCCCCTATCACCAACTCACAACGTTAAACCCATCCCCCTATCACCAACTCACACCATTAAACCCATCCCCCATCACCAACTCACACCATAAAACCCATCCCCCTGTCACGAACTCACACCATTATCCCATCCCCCTATCACCAACTGACACCATGAAACCCATTCCCCCTGTCACCAACTCACACCATTATCCCATCCCCCTATCACCAACTCACACCATGAAACCCATCCCCCTATCACCAACTCACTCCATTAAACCCATCCCCCTATCACCTGCTCACACCATTAAACCCATCCCCCGATCACCAACTCACACCATTAAACCCATCCCCCATCACCAACTCACACCATTAAACCCATCCCCCTATCGCCAACTCACACCATTAAACCCATCCCCCTATCACCTGCTCACACCATTAAACCCATCCCCCGATCACCAACTCACACCATTAAACCCATCCCCCTATCACCTGCTCAAACCATTAAACCCATCCCCCTATCGCCAACTCACACCATTAAACCCATCCCCCTATCACGTGCTCACAACTTTAAACCCATCCCCCTATCACCTGCTCACACCATTAAACCCATCCCCCTATCACCAACTCACACCATTAAACCCATCCCCCTATCACCTACTCACACCATTAAACCCATCCCCCTATCACCAGCACACACCATTAAACCCATCCCCCTATCACCAACTCACACCATTAAACCCATCCCCCTATCACCAACTCACACCATTAAACCCATCCCCCTATCATCAACTCACACCATTAAAACCATCCCCCTATCACCAACTCACACCATTAAACCCATCCCCCTATCACCAACTCACACCATTAAACCCATCCCCCTATCACCAACACACACCATTAAACCCATCCCCCTATCGCCAACTCACACCATTAAACCCATCCCCCTATCACCAACTCACACCATTAAACCCATCCCCCTATCGCCAAATCACACCATTGAACCCATCCCCCTATCAGCAACACACACCATTAAACCCATCCCCCTATCACCAACTCACACCATTAAACCCATCCCCCTATCAGCAACACACACCATTAAACCCATCCCCCTATCGCCAACTCACACCATTAAACCCATCCCCCTATCAGCAACTCACACCATTAAACCCATCCCCCTATCACCAACTCACACCATTAAACCCATCCCCCTATCACCAACTCACACCATTAAACCCATCCCCCTATCACCTGCTTACACCATTAAATCCATCCCCCTATCACCAACTCACACCATTAAACCCATCCCCCTATCACCAACTCACACCATTAAACCCATCCCCCTATCAGCAACACACACCATTAAACCCATCCCCCTATCACCAACTCACACCATTAAACCCATCCCCCTATCACCAACTCACACCATTAAACCCATCCCCCTATCACCTGCTTACACCATTAAACCCATCCCCCTATCACAAACTCACACCATTAAACCCATCCCCCTATCACCAACTCACACCATTAAACCCATCCCCATATCGCCAACTCACACCATTAAACCCATCCACCTATCACCAACTCACACCATTAAACTCATCCCCCTATCACCTGCTCACACCATTAAACCCATCCCCCTATCACCAACTCACACCATTAAACCCATCCCCCTATCACGTGCTCACACCATTAAACCCATCCCCCTATCACCAACTCACACCATTAAACCCATCCCCCTATCACCAACTCACACCATTAAACCCATCCCCCTATCACCAACTCACACCATTAAACCCATCCCCCTATCACCAACTCACACCATTAAACCCATCCCTCGATCACCAACTCACACCATGAAACCCATCCCCCTATCACCAACTCACACCGTTAAACCCATCCCCCTATCACCAACTGACACCATTGAACCCATCCCCCTATCACCTGCTCACACCATTAAACCCATCCCCCTATCACCAACTCACACCAGTAACCCCATCCCCCTATCACCAACACACACCATTAAACCCATCCCCCTATCACCAACACACACCATTAAACCCATCCCCCTATCACCAACTCACACCATTAAACCCATCACCCTATCATCTGCTCACACCATTAAACCCATCCCCCTTTCACCAACTCACACCATTAAACCCATCCCCCTATCACCTGCTCACACCATTAAACCCATCCCCCTATCACCAACTCACACCATTAAACCCATCCCCCGATCACCTGCTCACACCATTAAACCCATCCCCCTATCACCAACTCACACCATTAAACCCATCCCCCTATCACCAACTCACACCATTAAACCCATCCCCCGATCACCTGCTCACACCATTAAATCCATCCCCCGATCACCAACTCACACCATTAAACCCATCCCCCTATCAGCTGCTCACACCATTAAACCCATCCCCCTATCACCAACTCACACCATTAAACCCATCCCCCTATCACCAACTCACACCATTAAACCCATCCCCCTATCACCTGCTCACACCATTAAACCCATCCCCCTATCGCCAACTCACACCATTAAACCCATCCCCCTATCACCAACTCACACCATTAAACCCATCCCCCTATCACCAACTCACACCATTGAACCCATCCCCCTATCACCAACTCACACCATTAAACCCATCCCCCTATCACCAACTCACACCATTAAACCCATCCCCCTATCACCAACTCACACCAGTAAACCCATCCCCCTATCACGTGCTCACAACTTTAAACCCATCCCACTATCACCAACTCACACCATTAAACCCATCCCCCTATCACCAACTCACACCATTAAACCCATCCCCCTATCACGTGCTCACAACTTTAAACTCATCCCCCTATCACCAACTCACACCATTAAACCCATCCCCCTATCACCAACTCACACCATTAAACCCATCCCCCTATCACGTGCTCACAACTTTAAACCCATCCCCCGATCACCAACTCACACCATTAAACCCATCCCCCCATCACCAACTCACACCAATAAACCCATCCCCCTATCACCAACTCACACCATTAAACCCATCCCCCAATCTCCAACTCACACCATTAAACCCATCCCCCTATCACCAACTCACACCATTAAACCCATCCCCCAATCTCCAACTCACACCATTAAACCCATCCCCCTATCACCAACTCACACCATTAAACCCATCCCCCTATCACCAACTCAAACCTTGAAACCCATCCCCCTATCACCAACTCACACCATTAAACCCATCCCCCCATCACCAACTCACACCTTTAAACCCATCCCCCTATCACCAACTCACACCATTAAACCCATCCCCCTATCACCAACTCACAACGTTAAACCCATCCCCCTATCACCAACTCACACCATTAAACCCATCCCCCATCACCAACTCACACCATAAAACCCATCCCCCTGTCACGAACTCACACCATTATCCCATCCCCCTATCACCAACTGACACCATGAAACCCATTCCCCCTGTCACCAACTCACACCATTATCCCATCCCCCTAGCACCAACTCACACCATGAAACCCATCCCCCTATCACCAACTCACTCCATTAAACCCATCCCCCTATCACGTGCTCACAACTTTAAACCCATCCCCCGATCACTAACTCACACCATTAAACCCATCCCCCATCACCAACACACACCATTAAACCCATCCCTCTATCACCTGCTCACACCATTAAACCCATCCCCCGATCACCAACTCACACCATTAAACCCATCCCCCTATCACCTGCTCACACCATTAAACCCATTCCCCTATCACCAACTCACACCATTAAAACCATCCCCCTTTCACCAACTCACACCATTAAACCCATCCCCCTATCACCTGCTCACACCATTAAACCCATCCCCCGATCACCAACTCACACCATTAAACCCATCCCGCATCACCAACTCACACCATTAAACCCATCCCCCTATCGCCAACTCACACCATTAAACCCATCCCCCTATCACCAACTCACACCATTAAACCCATCCCCCTATCACCTGCTCAAACCATTAAACCCATCCCCCTATCACCTGCTCACACCATTAAACCCATCCCCCTATCACCTGCTCACACCATTAAACCCATCCCCCTATCACCAACTCACACCATTAAACCCATCCCCCTATCATCAACTCACACCATTAAAACCATCCCCCTATCACCAACTCACACCATTAAACCCATCCCCCTATCACCTACTCACACCATTAAACCCATCCCCCTATCACCAACACACACCATTAAACCCATCCCCCTATCACCAACTCACACCATTAAACCCATCCCCCTATCACCAACTCACACCATTAAACCCATCCCCCTATCACCAACTCACACCATTAAACCCATCCCCCTATCACCAACTCACACCATTCAACCCATCCCCCTATCACCAACACACACCATTAAACCCATCCCCCTATCGCCAACTCACACCATTAAACCCATCCCCCTATCACCATCTCACACCATTAAACCCATCCCCCTGTCGCCAAATCACACCATTAAACCCATCCCCCTATCAGCAACACACACCATTAAACCCATCCCCCTATCACCAACTCACACCATTAAACCCATCCCCCTATCAGCAACACACACCATTAAACCCATCCCCCTATCGCCAACTCACACCATTAAACCCATCCCCCAATCACCAACTCACACCATTAAACCCATCCCCCTATCACCTACTCACACCATTAAACCCATCCCCCTATCACCAACTCACACCATTAAACCCATCCCCCTATCACCAACTCACACCATTAAACCCATCCCCCTATCACCAACTCACACCATTAAACCCATCCCCTATCACCTGCTCACACCAGTGAACCCATCCCCTATCACCAACACACACCATTAAACCCATCCCCCTATCACCAACTCACACCATTAAACCAATCCCCCTATCACCAACTCACACCATTAAACCAATCCCCCTATCACCAACTCACACCATTAAACCCATCCCCCTATCACCAACACACACCATTAAACCCATCCCCCTATCACCAACTCACACCATTAAACCCATCCCCCTATCACCAACACACACCATTAAACCCATCCCCCTATCACCTACTCACACCATTAAACCCATCCCCCTATCACCAACTCACACCATTAAACCCATCCCCCTATCACCAAATCACACCATTGAACCCATCCCCCTATCACCTGCTCACACCATTAAACCCATCCCCCTATCACCAACTCACACCATTAAACCCATCCCCCTATCACCAACTCACACCATTAAACCCATCCCCCTATCACCAACGCACACCATTAAACCCATCCCCCTATCACGTGCTCACAACTTTGAACCCATCCCACTATCACCAACTCACACCATTAAACCCATCCCCCTATCACCAACTCACACCATTAAACCCATCCCCCTATCACGTGCTCACAACTTTAAACCCATCCCCCTATCACCAACTCACACCATTAAACCCATCCCCCTATCACCAACTCACACCATAAAACCCATCCCTCTATCACCAACTCACACCATTAAACCCATCCCCCTATCACGTGCTCACAACTTTAAACCCATCCCCCGATCACCAACTCACACCATTAAACCCATCCCCCTATCACCAACTCACACCATTAAACCCATCCCCCTATCACCAACTCACACCATTAAACCCATCCCCCAATCTCCAACTCACACCATTAAACCCATCCCCCTATCACCAACTCACACCATTAAACCCATCCCCCTATCATCAACTCACACCATTAAAACCATCCCCCTATCACCAACTCACACCATTAAACCCATCCCCCTATCACCAACTCACACCATTAAACCCATCCCCCTATCACCTGCTCACACCATTAAACCCATCCCCCTATCACCAACTCACACCATTAAACCCATCCCCCTATCATCAACTCACACCATTAAAACCATCCCCCTATCACCAACTCACACCATTAAACCCATCCCCCTATCACCTACTCACACCATTAAACCCATCCCCCTATCACCAACACACACCATTAAACCCATCCCCCTATCACCAACTCACACCATTAAACCCATCCCCCTATCACCAACTCACACCATTAAACCCATCCCCCTATCATCAACTCACACCATTAAAACCATCCCCCTATCACCAACTCACACCATTAAACCCATCCCCCTATCACCAACTCACACCATTCAACCCATCCCCCTATCACCAACACACACCATTAAACCCATCCCCCTATCACCAACTCACACCATTCAACCCATCCCCCTATCACCAACTCACACCATTAAACCCATCCCCCTATCACCAACTCACACCATTCAACCCATCCCCCTATCACCAACTCACACCATTCAACCCATCCCCCTATCACCAACACACACCATTAAACCCATCCCCCTATCGCCAACTCACACCATTAAACCCATCCCCCTATCACCAACTCACACCATTAAACCCATCCCCCTGTCGCCAAATCACACCATTAAACCCATCCCCCTATCAGCAACACACACCATTAAACCCATCCCCCTATCACCAACTCACACCATTAAACCCATCCCCCTATCAGCAACACACACCATTAAACCCATCCCCCTATCGCCAACTCACACCATTAAACCCATCCCCCTATCAGCAACTCACACCATTAAACCCATCCCCCTATCGCCAACTCACACCATTAAACCCATCCCCCTATCACCAACTCACACCATTAAACCCATCCCCCTATCACCTACTCACACCATTAAACCCATCCCCCTATCACCAACTCACACCATTAAACCCATCCCCCTATCACCAATTCACACCATTAAACCCATCCCCCTATCACCAACTCACACCATTAAACCCATCCCCCTATCACCAACTCACACCATTAAACCCATCCCCCTATCACCAACTCACACCATTAAACCCATCCCCTATCACCTGCTCACACCAGTGAACCCATCCCCTATCACCAACACACACCATTAAACCCATCCCCCTATCACCAACTCACACCATTAAACCAATCCCCCTATCACCAACTCACACCATTAAACCAATCCCCCTATCACCAACACACACCATTAAACCCATCCCCCTATCACCAACTCACACCATTAAACCCATCCCCCTATCACCAACACACACCATTAAACCCATCCCCCTATCACCTACTCACACCATTAAACCCATCCCCCTATCACCAACTCACACCATTAAACCCATCCCCCTATCACCAAATCACACCATTGAACCCATCCCCCTATCACCTGCTCACACCATTAAACCCATCCCCCTATCACCAACTCACACCATTAAACCCATCCCCCTATCACCAACTCACACCATTAAACCCATCCCCCTATCACCAACGCACACCATTAAACCCATCCCCCTATCACGTGCTCACAACTTTAAACCCATCCCACTATCACCAACTCACACCATTAAACCCATCCCCCTATCACCAACTCACACCATTAAACCCATCCCCCTATCACCAACTCACACCATTAAACCCATCCCCCTATCACCAACTCACACCATTAAACCCATCCCCCTATCACCAACGCACACCATTAAACCCATCCCCCTATCACGTGCTCACAACTTTAAACCCATCCCACTATCACCAACTCACACCATTAAACCCATCCCCCTATCACCAACTCACACCATTAAACCCATCCCCCTATCACGTGCTCACAACTTTAAACCCATCCCCCTATCACCAACTCAAACCATTAAACCCATCCCCCTATCACCAACTCACACCATAAAACCCATCCCTCTATCACCAACTCACACCATTAAACCCATCCCCCTATCACGTGCTCACAACTTTAAACCCATCCCCCGATCACCAACTCACACCATTAAACCCATCCCCCTATCAGCAACTCACACCATTAAACCCATCCCCCTATCACCAACTCACACCATTAAACCCATCCCCCAATCTCCAACTCACACCATTAAACCCATCCCCCGATCACCAACTCACACCATTAAACCCATCCCCCTATCACCAACTCACACCTTTAAACCCATCCCCCTATCACCAACTCACACCATTAAACCCATCCCCCTATCACCAACTCACACCATTAAACCCATCCCCCTATCACCAACTCACAACGTGAAACCCATCCCCCGATCACCAACTCACACCATTAAACCCATCCCCCATCACCAACTCACACCATAAAACCCATCCCCCTGTCACGAACTGACACCATGAAACCCATTCCCCCTGTTACCAACTCACACCATTATCCCATCCCCCTATCACCAACTCACACCATGAAACCCATCCCCCTATCACCAACTCACTCCATTAAACCCATCCCCCTATCACGTGCTCACAACTTTAAACCCATCCCCCGATCACTAACTCACACCATTAAACCCATCCCCCCATCACCAACACACACCATTAAACCCATCCCCCAATCACCTGCTCACACCATTAAACCCATCCCCCGATCACCAACTCACACCATTAAACCCATCCCCCTATCACCTGCTCACACCATTAAACCCATTCCACTATCACCAATTCACACCATTAAACCCATCCCCCTATCACCTGCTCACACCATTAAACCCATCCCCCTATCACCTACTCACACCATTAAACCCATCCCCCTATCACCAACTCACACCATTAAACCCATCCCCCTATCACCAACTCACACCATTGAACCATCCCCCTATCACCTGCTCACACTATTAAACCCATCCCCCTATCACCAACTCACACCATTAAACCCATCCCCCTATCACCAACACACACCATTAAACCCACCCCCCTATCACCAACTCACACCATTAAACCCATCCCCCTATCACCAACTCACACCATTGAACCCATCCCCCTATCACCTGCTCACAGCATTAAACCCATCCCCCTATCACCAACTCACACCATTAAACCCATCCCCCTATCACCCACTCACACCATTAAACCCATCCCCCGATCACCAACTCACACCATTAAACCCATCCCCCAATCACGTGCTCACAACTTTAAACCCATCCCCCTATCACGTGCTCACAACTTTAAACCCATCCCCCTATCACCAACTCACACCATTAAACCCATCCCCCTATCACCAACTCACACCATTAAACCCATCCCCTATCAACAACTCACACCATTGAACCCATCCCCCTATCACGTGCTCACACCATTAAACCCATCCCCCTATCACCAACTCACACCATTAAACCCATCCCCCTATCACCAACTCACACCATTAAACCCATCCCCCTATCACCAACTCACACCATTAAACCCATCCCCCTATCACGTGCTCACAACTTTAAACCCATCCCCCTATCACCAACTCACACCATTAAACCCATCCCCCGATCACCAACTCACACCATTAAACCCATCCCCCTATCACCAACTCACACCATTAAACCCATCCCCCTATCACCAACTCACACCATTAAACCCATCCCCCGATCACCAACTCACACCTTTAAACCCATCCCCCAATCACCGACTCACAACGTTAAACCCATCCCCCTATCACCAACTCACACCATTAAACCCATCCCCCATCACCTGCTCACACCATTAAACCCATCCGCCGATCACCAACTCACACCATTAAACCCATCCCCCTATCACCAACTCACACCATTAAACCCATCCCCCTATCACCAACTCACACCATTAAACCCATCCCCCAATCTCCAACTCACACCATTAAACCCATCCCCCTATCACCAACTCACAACTTTAAACCCATCCCCCTATCACCAACTCACACCATTAAACCCATCCCCCATCACCTGCTCACACCATAAAACCCATCCCCCTGTCACCAACTCACACCATTAAACCCATCCCCCTATCACCAACTCACACCATTAAACCCATCCCCCTATCACCAACTCACACCATTAAACCCATCCCCCTATCACCTGCTCACACCATTAAACCCATCCCCCCATCACCAACACACACCATTAAACCCATCCCACTATCACCAACTCACACCATTAAACCCATCCCCCTATCACCTGCTCACACCATTAAACCCATCCCCCTATCACCTGCTCACACCATTAAACCCATCCCCCGATCACCAACTCACACCATTAAACCCATTCCCCTATCACCAACTCACACCATTAAACCCATCCCCCTTTCACCAACTCACACCATTAAACCCATCCCCCTATCACCTGCTCACACCATTAAACCCATTCCCCTATCACCAACTCACACCATTAAACCCATCCCCCTTTCACCAACTCACACCATTAAACCCATTCCCCTATCACCTGCTCACACCATTAAACCCATCCCCCGATCACCAACTCACACCATTAAACCCATCCCCCATCACCAACTCACACCATTAAACCCATCCCCCATCACCAACTCACACCATTAAACCCATCCCCCTATCACCAACTCACACCATTAAACCCATCCCCCTATCACCTGCTCACACCATTAAACCCATCCCCCTATCACCTGCTCAAACCATTAAACCCATCCCCCTATCGCCAACACACACCATTAAACCCATCCCCCTATCACCAACTCACACCATTAAACCCATCCCCCTATCACCTGATCACACCATTAAACCCATCCCCCTATCACCAACTCACACCATTAAACCCATCCCCCTATCACCTGCTCACACCATTAAACCCATCCCCCTATCACCAACTCACACCATTAAACCCATCCCCCTATCACCAACTCACACCATTAAACCCATCCCCCATCACCAACTCACACCATTAAACCCATCCCCCATCACCAACTCACACCATTAAACCCATCCCCCTATCACCTGCTCAAACCATTAAACCCATCCCCCTATCGCCAACACACACCATTAAACCCATCCCCCTATCACCTGATCACACCATTAAACCCATCCCCCTATCACCAACTCACACCATTAAACCCATCCCCCTATCACCTGCTCACACCATTAAACCCATCCCCCTATCACCAACTCACACCATTAAACCCATCCCCTATCATCAACTCACACCATTAAAACCATCCCCCTATCACCAACTCACACGATTAAATCCCATCCCCCTATCACCTACTCACACCATTAAACCCATCCCCCTATCACCAACACACACCATTAAACCCATCCCCCTATCATCAACTCACACCATTAAAACCATCCCCCTATCACCAACTCACACCATTAAACCCATCCCCCTATCACCAACTCACACCATTAAACCCATCCCCCTATCACCTACTCACACCATTAAACCCATCCCCCTATCACCAACACACACCATTAAACCCATCCCCCTATCACCTACTCACACCATTAAACCCATCCCCCTATCACCAACACACACCATTAAACCCATCCCCCTATCGCCAACTCACACCATTAAACCCATCCCCCTATCACCAACTCACACCATTAAACCCATCCCCCTATCGCCAAATCACACACCATTAAACCCATCCCCCTATCACCAACTCACACCATTAAACCCATCCCCCTATCAGCAACACACACCATTAAACCCATCCCGCTATCGCCAACTCGCACCATTAAACCCATCCCCCTATCAGCAACTCTCACCATTAAACCCATCCCCCTATCACCAACTCACACCATTAAACCCATCCCCCTATCACCAACTCACACCATTAAACCCATCCCCCTATCACCAACTCACACCATTAAACCCATCCCCCTATCACCAACTCACACCATTAAACCCATCCCCCTATCAGCAACACACACCATTAAACCCATCCCCCTATCACCAACTCACACCATAAAACCCATCCCCCTATCACCAACTCACACCATTAAACCCATCCCCCTATCACCAACTCACACCATTAAACCCATCCCCCTATCACCAACACACACCATTAAACCCATCCACCTATCACCAACTCACACCATTAAACCCATCCCCCTATCACCTGCTCACACCATTAAACCCATCCCCCTATCACCAACTCACACCATTAAACCCATCCCCCTATCACGTGCTCACACCATTAAACCCATCCCCCTATCACCAACTCACACCATTAAACCCATCCCCCTATCACCAACTCACACCATTAAACCCATCCCCCTATCACCAACTCACACCATTAAACCCATCCCCCTATCACCAACTCACACCATTAAACCCATCCCTCGATCACCAACTCACACCATGAAACCCATCCCCCTATCACCAACTCACACCGTTAAACCCATCCCCCTATCACCAACTCACACCATTGAACCCATCCCCCTATCACCTGCTCACACCATTAAACCCATCCCCCTATCACCAACTCACACCAGTAAACCCATCCCCCTATCACCAACACACACCATTAAACCCATCCCCCTATCACCAACACACACCATTAAACCCATCCCCCTATCACCAACTCACACCATTAAACCCATCCCCCTATCATCTGCTCACACCATTAAACCCATCCCCCTTTCACCAACTCACACCATTAAACCCATCCCCCTATCACCTGCTCACACCATTAAACCCATCCCCCTATCACCAACTCACACCATTAAACCCATCCCCCTATCACCTGCTCACACCATTAAACCCATCCCCCTATCACCAACTCACACCATTAAACCCATCCCCCTATCACCAACTCACACCATTAAACCCATCCCCCGATCACCTGCTTACACCATTAAATCCATCCCCCGATCACCAACTCACACCATTAAACCCATTCCCCTATCAGCTGCTCACACCATTAAACCCATCCCCCTATCACCAACTCACACCATTAAACCCATCCCCCTATCACCAACTCACACCATTAAACCCATCCCCCTATCACCTGCTCACACCATTAAACCCATCCCCCTATCGCCAACTCACACCATTAAACCCATCCCCCTATCACCAACTCACACCATTAAACCCATCCCCCTATCACCAACTCACACCATTAAACCCATCCCCCTATCACCTACTCACACCATTAAACCCATCCCCCTATCACCAACTCACACCATTAAACCCATCCCCCTATCACCAACTCACACCATTGAACCCATCCCCCTATCACCAACTCACACCATTAAACCCATCCCCCTATCACCAACTCACACCATTAAACCCATCCCCCTATCACCAACTCACACCATTAAACCCATCCCCCTATCGCCAACTCACACCATTAAACCCATCCCCCTATCACCAACTCACACCATTAAACACATCCCCCTATCACCTACTCACACCATTAAACCCATCCCCCTATCACCAACTCACACCATTAAACCCATCCCCCTATCACCAACTCACACCATTAAACCCATCCCCCTATCACCAACTCACACCATTAAACCCATCCCCCTATCACCAACTCACACCATTAAACCCATCCCCCTATCACCAACTCACACCATTAAACCCATCCCCTATCACCTGCTCACACCAGTGAACCCATCCCCTATCACCAACACACACCATTAAACCCATCCCCCTATCACCAACTCACACCATTAAACCAATCCACCTATCACCAACTCACACCATTAAACCAATCCCCCTATCACCAACTCACACCATTAAACCCATCCCCCTATCACCAACACACACCATTAAACCCATCCCCCTATCACCAACTCACACCATTAAACCCATCCCCCTATCACCAACACACACCATTAAACCCATCCCCCTATCACCTACTCACACCATTAAACCCATCCCCCTATCACCAACTCACACCATTAAACCCATCCCCCTATCACCAACTCACACCATTGAACCCATCCCCCTATCACCTACTCACACCATTAAACCCATCCCCCTATCACCAACTCACACCATTAAACCCATCCCCCTATCACCAACTCACACCATTAAACCCATCCCCCTATCACCAACGCACACCATTAAACCCATCCCCCTATCACGTGCTCACAACTTTAAACCCATCCCACTATCACCAACTCACACCATTAAACCCATCCCCCTATCACCAACTCACACCATTAAACCCATCCCCCTATCACGTGCTCACAACTTTAAACCCATCCCCCTATCACCAACTCACACCATTAAACCCATCCCCCTATCACCAACTCACACCATAAAACCCATCCCTCTATCACCAACTCACACCATTAAACCCATCCCCCTATCACGTGCTCACAACTTTAAACCCATCCCCCGATCACCAACTCACACCATTAAACCCATCCCCTGATCACCAACTCACACCATTAAACCTATCCCCCTATCACCAACTCACACCATTAAACCCATCCCCCAATCTCCAACTCACACCATTAAACCCATCCCCCGATCACCAACTCACACCATTAAACCCATCCCCCTATCACCAACTCACACCTTTAAACCCATCCCCCTATCACCAACTCACACCATTAAACCCATCCCCCTATCACCAACTCACACCTTTAAACCCATCCCCCTATCACCAACTCACACCATTAAACCCATCCCCCTATCACCAACTCACAACGTTAAACCCATCCCCCTATCACCAACTCACACCATTAAACCCATCCCCCATCACCAACTCACACCATAAAACCCATCCCCCTGTCACGAACTCACACCATTATCCCATCCCCCTATCACCAACTGACACCATGAAACCCATTCCCCCTGTCACCAACTCACACCATTATCCCATCCCCCTATCACCAACTCACACCATGAAACCCATCCCCCTATCACCAACTCACTCCATTAAACCCATCCCCCTATCACGTGCTCACAACTTTAAACCCATCCCCCGATCACTAACTCACACCATTAAACCCATCCCCCCATCACCAACACACACCATTAAACCCATCCCCCAATCACCTGCTCACACCATTAAACCCATCCCCCGATCACCAACTCACACCATTAAACCCATCCCCCTATCACCTGCTCACACCATTAAACCCATTCCCCTATCACCAATTCACACCATTAAACCCATCCCCCTATCACCTGCTCACACCATTAAACCCATCCCCCTATCACCTACTCACACCATTAAACCCATCCCCCTATCACCAACTCACACCATTAAACCCATCCCCCTATCACCAACTCACACCATTGAACCCATCCCCCCATCACCTGCTCACACTATTAAACCCATCCCCCTATCACCAACTCACACCATTAAACCCATCCCCCTATCACCAACACACACCATTAAACCCATCCCCCTATCACCAACTCACACCATTAAACCCATCCCCCTATCACCAACTCACACCATTGAACCCATCCCCCTATCACCTGCTCACACCATTAAACCCATCCCCCTATCACCAACTCACACCATTAAACCCATCCCCCTATCACCAACTCACACCATTAAACCCATCCCCCTATCACCAACTCACACCATTAAACCCATCCCCCTATCACGTGCTCACAACTTTAAACGCATCCCCCTATCACGTGCTCACAACTTTAAACCCATCCCCCTATCACCAACTCACACCATTAAACCCATTCCCCTATCACCAACTCACACCATTAAACCCATCCCCCTATCAACAACTCACACCATTGAACCCATCCCCCTATCACCTGCTCACACCATTAAACCCATCCCCCTTTTAACCAACTCACACCATTAAACCCATCCCCCTATCACCAACTCACACCATTAAACCCATCCCCCTATCACCAACTCACACCATTAAACCCATCCCCCTATCACGTGCTCACAACTTTAAACCCATCCCCCTATCACCAACTCACACCATTAAACCCATCCCCCGATCACCAACTCACACCATTAAACCCATCCCCCTATCACCAACTCACACCATTAAACCCATCCCCCTATCACCAACTCACACCATTAAACCCATCCCCCGATCACCAACTCACACCTTTAAACCCATCCCCCAATCACCGACTCACAACGTTAAACCCATCCCCCTATCACCAACTCACACCATTAAACCCATCCCCCATCACCTGCTCACACCATTAAACCCATCCGCCGATCACCAACTCACACCATTAAACCCATCCCCCTATCACCAACTCACACCATTAAACCCATCCCCCTATCACCAACTCACACCATTAAACCCATCCCCCAATCTCCAACTCACACCATTAAACCCATCCCCCTATCACCAACTCACAACGTTAAACCCATCCCCCTATCACCAACTCACACCATTAAACCCATCCCCCATCACCTGCTCACACCATAAAACCCATCCCCCTGTCACCAACTCACACCATTATCTCATCCCCCTATCACCAACTCACACCATTAAACCCATCCCCCCATCACCAACACACACCATTAAACCCATCCCCCTATCACCAACTCACACCATAAAACCCATCCCCCTGTCACCAACTCACACCATTATCCCATCCCCCTATCACCAACTCACACCATTAAACCCATCCCCCCATCACCAACACACACCATTAAACCCATCCCCCTATCACCTGCTCACACCATTAAACCCATCCCTCTATCACCTGCTCACACCATTAAACCCATCCCCCCATCACCAACACACACCATTGAACCCATCCCCCTATCACCAACTCACACCATTAAACCCATCCCCCTATCACCAACTCACACCATTAAACCCATCCCCCTATCACCAACTCACACCATTAAACCCATTCCCCTATCACCAACTCACACCATTAAACCCATCCCCCTTTCACCAACTCACACCATTAAACCCATCCCCCTATCACCTGCTCACACCATTAAACCCATTCCCCTATCACCAACTCACACCATTAAACCCATCCCCCTTTCACCAACTCACACCATTAAACCCATTCCCCTATCACCAACACACACCATTAAACCCATCCCCCATCACCAACTCACACCATTAAACCCATCCCCCATCACCAACTCACACCATTAAACCCATCCCCCATCACCAACTCACACCATTAAACCCAACCCCCGATCACCAACTCACACCATTAAACCCATCCCCCATCACCAACTCACACCATTAAACCCATCCCCCATCACCAACTCACACCATTAAACCCATCCCCCATCACCAACTCACACCATTAAACCCAACCCCCGATCACCAACTCACACCATTAAACCCATCCCCCATCACCAACTCACACCATTAAACCCATCCCCCATCACCAACTCACACCATTAAACCCATCCCCCATCACCAACTCACACCATTAAACCCATCCCCCATCACCAACTCACACCATTAAACCCATCCCCCATCACCAACTCACACCATTAAACCCATCCCCCATCACCAACTCACACCATTAAACCCATCCCCCTATCACCAACTCACACCATTAAACCCATCCCCCTATCACCTGCTCAAACCATTAAACCCATCCCC
Organism: Heptranchias perlo; assembly: GCF_035084215.1. NCBI lineage: Eukaryota > Metazoa > Chordata > Chondrichthyes > Hexanchiformes > Hexanchidae > Heptranchias > Heptranchias perlo. The sequence continues at coordinate 663,511 of NW_027138980.1, read as the reverse complement.
CTATCGCCAACTCACACCATTAAACCCATCCCCCTATCACCTGCTCACACCATTAAACCCATCCCCCTATCACCAACTCACACCATTAAACCCATCCCCCTATCATCAACTCACACCATTAAAACCATCCCCCTATCACCAACTCACACCATTAAACCCATCCCCCTATCACCTACTCACACCATTAAACCCATCCCCCTATCACCAACACACACCATTAAACCCATCCCCCTATCACCAACTCACACCATTAAACCCATCCCCCTATCACCAACTCACACCCTTAAACCCATCCCCCTATCATCAACTCACACCATTAAAACCATCCCCCTATCACCAACTCACACCATTAAACCCATCCCCCTATCACCAACTCACACCATTAAACCCATCCCCCTATCACCTACTCACACCATTAAACCCATCCCCCTATCACCAACACACACCATTAAACCCATCCCCCTATCACCTACTCACACCATTAAACCCATCCCCCTATCACCAACACACACCATTAAACCCATCCCCCTATCACCAACACACACCATTAAACCCATCCCCCTATCGCCAACTCACACCATTAAACCCATCCCCCTATCACCAACTCACACCATTAAACCCATCCCCCTATCGCCAAATCACACCATTAAACCCATCCCCCTATCAGCAACACACACCATTAAACCCATCCCCCTATCACCAACTCACACCATTAAACCCATCCCCCTATCGCCAACTCGCACCATTAAACCCATCCCCCTATCAGCAACTCACACCATTAAATCCATCCCCCTATCACCAACTCACACCATTAAACCCATCCCCCTATCACCAACTCACACCATTAAACCCATCCCCCTATCACCAACTCACACCATTAAACCCATCCCCCTATCAGCAACACACACCATTAAACCCATCCCCCTATCACCAACTCACACCATTAAACCCATCCCCCTATCACCAACTCACACCATTAAACCCATCCCCCTATCACCAACTCACACCATTAAACCCATCCCCCATCACCAACTCACACCATTAAACCCATCCCCCTATCAGCAACACACACCATTAAACCCATCCCCCTATCACCAACTCACACCATTAAACCCATCCCCCGATCGCCAACTCACACCATTAAACCCATCCACCTATCACCAACTCACACCATTAAACCCATCCCCCTATCACCTGCTCACACCATTAGACCCATCCCCCTATCACCAACTCACACCATTAAACCCATCCCCCTATCACGTGCTCACACCATTAAACCCATCCCCCTATCACCAACTCACACCATTAAACCCATCCCCCTATCACCAACTCACACCATTAAACCCATCCCCCTATCACCAACTCACACCATTAAACCCATCCCCCTATCACCAACTCACACCATTAAACCCATCCCCCTATCACCAACTCACACCATGAAACCTATCCCCCTATCACCAACTCACACCGTTAAACCCATCCCCCTATCACCAACTCACACCATTGAACCCATCCCCCTATCACCTGCTCACACCATTAAACCCATCCCCCTATCACCAACTCACACCAGTAAACCCATCCCCCTATCACCAACACACACCATTAAACCCATCCCCCTATCACCAACTCACACCATTAAACCCATCCCCCTATCACCTGCTCACACCATTAAACCCATCCCCCTATCACCAACTCACACCATTAAACCCATCCCCCTATCACCTGCTCACACCATTAAACCCATCCCCCTATCACCAACACACACCATTAAACCCATCCCCCCATCACCAACTCACACCATTAAACCCATCCCCCTATCACCTGCTCACACCATTAAACCCATCCCACTATCACCAACTCACACCATTAAACCCATCCCCCGATCACCAACTCACACCATTAAACCCATCCCCCTATCACCTGCTCACACCATTAAACCCATCCCCCTTTCACCAACTCACACCTTTAAACCCATCCCCCTTTCACCAACTCACACCATTAAACCCATCCCCCTATCACCAACTCACACCATTAAACCCATCCCCCTATCACCAAGTCACACCATTAAACCCATCCCCCATCACCTGCTCACACCATTAAACCCATCCCCCTATCACCAACTCACACTATTAAACCCAACTCCCTGTCACCAACTCACACCATTAAACCCATCCCCCTATCACCAAGTCACACCATTAAACCCATCCCCCATCACCTGCTCACACCATTAAACCCATCCCCCTATCACCAACTCACACCATTAAACTCATCCCCCTATCACCAACTCACACCATTAAACCCATCCCCCTATCAGCAACACACACCATTAAACCCATCCCCCTATCACCAACTCACACCATTAAACCCATCCCCCTATCACCAACTCACACCATTAAACCCATCCCCCTATCACCAACTCACACCATTAAACCCATCCCCCTATCGCCAACTCACACCATTAAACCCATCCACCTATCACCAACTCACACCATTAAACCCATCCCCCTAACACCAACTCACACCATTAAACCCATCCCCCTATCACCAACTCACACCATTAAACCCATCCCCCTATCACGTGCTCACACCATTAAACCCATCCCCCTATCACCAACTCACACCATTAAACCCATCCCCCTATCACCAACTCACACCATTAAACCCATCCCCCTATCACCAACTCACACCATTAAACCCATCCCCCTATCACCAACTCACACCATTAAACCCATCCCTCGATCACCAACTCACACCATGAAACCCATCCCCCTATCACCAACTCACACCGTTAAACCCATCCCCCTATCACCAACTCACACCATTGAACCCATCCCCCTATCACCTGCTCACACCATTAAACCCATCCCCCTATCACCAACTCACACGAGTAAACCCATCCCCCTATCACCAACACACACCATTAAACCCATCCCCCTGTCACCAACACACACCATTAAACCCATCCCCCTATCACCAACTCACACCATTAAACCCATCCCCCTATCATCTGCTCACACCATTAAACCCATCCCCCTATCACCAACTCACACCATTAAACCCATCCCCCTATCACCTGCTCACACCATTAAACCCATCCCCCTATCACCAACTCACACCATTAAACCCATCCCCCTATCACCTGCTCACACCATTAAACCCATCCCCCTATCACCAACACACACCATTAAACCCATCCCCCCATCACCAACTCACACCATTAAACCCATCCCCCTATCACCTGCTCACACCATTAAACCCATCCCCCTATCACCAACTCACACCATTAAACCCATCCCCCGATCACCAACTCACACCATTAAACCCATCCCCCTATCACCTGCTCACACCATTAAACCCATCCCCCTTTCACCAACTCACACCATTAAACCCATCCCCCTTTCACCAACTCACACCATTAAACCCATCCCCCTATCACCAACTCACACCATTAAACCCATCCCCCTATCACCAACTCACACCATTAAACCCATCCCCCATCACCTGCTCACACCATTAAACCCATCCCCCAATCACCAACTCACACCATTAAACCCAACTCCCTGTCACCAACTCACACCATTAAACCCATCCCCCTATCACCAAGTCACACCATTAAACCCATCCCCCATCACCTGCTCACACCATTAAACCCATCCCCCTATCACCAACTCACACCATTAAACTCATCCCCCTATCACCAACTCACACCATTAAACCCATCCCCCTGTCACCACCTCACACCATTAAACCCATCCCCCTATCACCAACTCACACCATTAAACCCATCCCCCTATCACCAACTCACACCATTAAACCCATCCCCCTATCACCAACTCACACCATTAAACCCATCCCCCTGTCACCAACTCACACCATTATCCCATCCCCCTATCACCAACTCACACCATTAAACCCATCCCCCTATCACCAACTCACACCATTAAACCCATCCCCCGATCACCAACTCACACCATTAAACCCATCCCCCTATCACCAACTCACACCATTAAACCCATCCCCATATCACCTGCTCACACCATTAAACCCATCCCCCTATCACCAACTCACACCATTAAACCCATCCCCCTATCACCAACTCACACCATTAAACCCATCCCCCTATCACCTGCTCACACCATTCAACCCATCCCCCTATCACCAACTCACACCATTAAACCCATCCCCCTATCACCAATACACAACATTAAATCCATCCCCCGATCACCAACTCACACCATTAAACCCATCCCCCTATCACGTGCTCACAACTTTAAACCCATCCCCCTATCACCAACTCACACCATTAAACCCATCCCCCTATTAACAACTCACACCGTTAAACCCATCCCCCTATCACCAACTCACACCATTGAACCGATCCCCCTAACACCTGCTCACACCATTAAACCCATCCCCCTTTCACCAACTCACACCATTAAACCCATCCCCCTGTCACCAACTCACACCATTAAACCCATCCCCCTATCACCAACTCACACCATTAAACCCATCCCCCATCACCTGCTCACACCATTAAACCCATCCCCCTGTCACCAACTCGCACCATTAAACCCATCCCCCTATCACCAACTCACACCATTAAACCCATCCCCCTATCACCAACTCACACCATTAAACCCATCCCTCTATCACCAACTCACACCTTTAAACCCATCCCCCTATCACCAACTCACACCATTAAACCCATCCCCCTATCACCAACTCACACCATTGAACCCGTCCCCCGAACACCTGCTCACACCATTAAACCCATCCCCCTTTCACCAACTCACACCATTAAACCCATCCCCCTGTCACCAACTCACACCATTAAACCCATCCCCCGATCACCAACTCACACCATTAAACCCATCCCCCTATCACCTGCTCACACCATTAAACCCATCCCCCTTTCACCAACTCACACCATTAAACCCATCCCCCTTTCACCAACTCAGACCATTAAACCCATCCCCCTATCACCAACTCACACCATTAAACCCATCCCCCTATCACCAACTCACACCATTAAACCCATCCCCCATCACCTGCTCACACCATTAAACCCATCCCCCAATCACCAACTCACACCATTAAACCCAACTCCCTGTCACCAACTCACACCATTAAACCCATCCCCCTATCACCAAGTCACACCATTAAACCCATCCCCCATCACCTGCTCACACCATTAAACCCATCCCCCTATCACCAACTCTACCATTAAACTCATCCCCCTATCACCAACTCACACCATTAAACCCATCCCCCTGTCACCACCTCACACCATTAAACCCATCCCCCTATCACCAACTCACACCATTAAACCCATCCCCCTATCACCAACTCACACCATTAAACCCATCCCCCTATCACCAACTCACACCATTAAACCCATCCCCCTGTCACCAACTCACACCATTATCCCATCCCCCTATCACCAACTCACACCATTAAACCCATCCCCCTATCACCAACTCACACCATTAAACCCTTCCCCCGATCACCAACTCACACCATTAAACCCATCCCCCTATCACCAACTCACACCATTAAACCCATCCCCATATCACCTGCTCACACCATTAAACCCATCCCCCTATCACCAACTCACACCATTAAACCCATCCCCCTATCACCAACTCACACCATTAAACCCATCCCCCTATCACCTGCTCACACCATTCAACCCATCCCCCTATCACCAACTCACACCATTAAACCCATCACCCTATCACCAATACACAACATTAAATCCATCCCCCGATCACCAACTCACACCATTAAACCCATCCCCCTATCACGTGCTCACAACTTTAAACCCATCCCCCTATCACCAACTCACACCATTAAACCCATCCCTCTATTACCAACTCACACCGTTAAACCCATCCCCCTATCACCAACTCACACCATTGAACCGATCCCCCTAACACCTGCTCACACCATTAAACCCATCCCCCTTTCACCAACTCACACCATTAAACCCATCCCCCTGTCACCAACTCACACCATTAAACCCATCCCCCTATCACCAACTCACACCATTAAACCCATCCCCCATCACCTGCTCACACCATTAAACCCATCCCCCTGTCACCAACTCGCACCATTAAACCCATCCCCCTATCACCAACTCACACCATTAAACCCATCCCCCTATCACCAACTCACACCATTAAACCCATCCCTCTATCACCAACTCACACCTTTAAACCCATCCCCCTATCACCAACTCACACCATTAAACCCATCCCCCTATCACCAACTCACACCATTGAACCCGTCCCCCGAACACCTGCTCACACCATTAAACCCATCCCCCTTTCACCAACTCACACCATTAAACCCATCCCCCTGTCACCAACTCACACCATTAAACCCATCCCCCTATCACCAACTCACACCATTAAACCCATCCCCCATCACCTGCTCACACCATTAAACCCATCCCCCTGTCACCAACTCACACCATTATCCCATCCCCCTATCACCAACTCACACCATTAAACCCATCCCCCGATCACCAAATCACACCATTAAACCCATCCCCCTGTCACCAACTCAAACCATTATCCCATCCCCCTATCACCAACTCACACCATTAAACCCATCCCCCGATCACCAAATCACACCATCAAAACCATCCCCCTATCACCAACTCACACCATTAAACCCATCCCCCGATCACCAACTCACACCATTAAACCCAGCCCCCTATCACCAACTCACACCAGTAAACCCATCCCCCTATCACCAACACACACCATTAAAACCATCCCCCTATCACCAACACACACCATTAAACCCATCCCCCTATCACCAACTCACACCATTAAACGCAGCCCCCTATCACCTGCTCACACCATTAAACCCATCCCCCTATCACCAACACACACCATTAAACCCATCCCCCTATCACCTGCTCACACCATTAAACCCATCCCCCGATCACCAACTCACACCATTAAACCCATCCCCCTATCACCTGCTCACACCATTAAACCCATTCCCCTTTCACCAACTCACACCATTAAACCCATCCCCCTATCACCAACTGACACCATTAAACCCATCCCCCTATCAACAACTCACACCATTAAACCCATCCCCCTAACACCTGCTCACACCATTAAACCCATCCCCCTTTCACCAACTCACACCATTAAACCCATCCCCCTGTCACCAACTCACACCATTAAACCCATCCCCCTATCACCAACTCACACCATTAAACCCATCCCCCATCACCTGCTCACACCATTAAACCCATCCCCCTGTCACCAACTCGCACCATTAAACCCATCCCCCTATCACCAACTCACACCATTAAACCCATCCCCCTATCACCAACTCACACCATTAAACCCATCCCCCTATCACCAACTCACACCTTTAAACCCATCCCCCTATCACCAACTCACACCATTAAACCCATCCCCCTATCACCAACTCACACCATTGAACCCGTCCCCCGAACACCTGCTCACACCATTAAACCCATCCCCCTTTCACCAACTCACACCATTAAACCCATCCCCCTGTCACCAACTCACACCATTAAACCCATCCCCCTATCACCAACTCACACCATTAAACCCATCCCCCATCACCTGCTCACACCATTAAACCCATCCCCCTGTCACCAACTCACACCATTATCCCATCCCCCTATCACCAACTCACACCATTAAACCCATCCCCCGATCACCAAATCACACCATTAAACCCATCCCCCTGTCACCAACTCAAACCATTATCCCATCCCCCTATCACCAACTCACACCATTAAACCCATCCCCCGATCACCAAATCACACCATCAAAACCATCCCCCGATCACCAAATCACACCATCAAAACCATCCCCCTATCACCAACTCACACCATTCAACCCATCCCCCGATCACCAACTCACACCATTAAACCCATCCCCCTATCACCAACTCACACCAGTAAACGCATCCCCCTATCACCAACACACACCATTAAAACCATCCCCCTATCACCAACACACACCATTAAACCCATCCCCCTATCACCAACTCACACCATTAAACGCATCCCCCTATCACCTGCTCACACCATTAAACCCATCCCCCTATCACCAACACACACCATTAAACCCATCCCCCTATCACCTGCTCACACCATTAAACCCATCCCCCGATCACCAACTCACACCATTAAACCCATCCCCCTATCACCTGCTCACACCATTAAACCCATTCCCCTTTCACCAACTCACACCATTAAACCCATCCCCCTATCACCAACTGACACCATTAAACCCATCCCCCTATCAACAACTCACACCATTAAACCCATCCCCTATCACCTGCTCACACCATTAAACCCATCCCCCTATCACCTGCTCACACCATTAAACCCATCCCCCTATCACCAACTCACACCATTAAACCCATCCCCCTATCACCAACTGACAGCATTAAACCCATCCCCCGATCACCAAATCACACCATCAAACCCATCCCCCAATCACCAACTCACACCATTAAACCCATCCCCGTATCACGGGCTCAGAACTTTAAACCCATCCCCCTATCACCAACTCACACCATTAAACCCATCCCCCATCACCAACTCACACCATTAAACCCATCCCCCTATCACCTGCTCACACCATTAAACCCATCCATCTATCACCAACTCACACCATTAAACCCATCCCCTTATCACCAACTCACACCATTCAACCCATCCCCCTATCACCAACTCACACCATTAAACCCATCCCCCTATCACCAACTCACACCATTAAACCCATCCCCCTATCACCAACTCACACCATTAAACCCATCCCCCTATCACCAACTCACACCATTAAACGCATCCCCCTATCACCAACTCACACCATTAAACCCATCCCCTTATCACCAACTCACACCATTCAACCCATCCCCCTATCACCAACTCACACCATTCAACCCATCCCCCTATCACCAACTCACACCATTAAACCCATCCCTCGATCACCAACACACACCATTAAACCCATCCGCCTATCACCAATACACAACATTCAATCCATCCCCCGATCACCAACTCACACCATTAAACCCATCCCCCTATCACTAACTCACACCATTAAACCCATCCCCCTATCACGTGCTCACAACTTTAAACCAATCCCCCTATCACCAACTCACACCATTAAACCCATCCCCCAATCACCAACTCACACCAGTAAACCCATCCCCCTATCACCAACACACACCATTAAACCCATCCCCCAATCACCAACTCACACCAGTAAACCCATCCCCCTATCACCAACACACACCATTAAACCCATCCCCCGATCACCAACTCACACCATTAAACCCATCCCCCTATCACCAACTCACACCATTAAACCCATCCCCCTATCACCAACTCACACCATTAAACCCATCCCCCTATCACCAACTCACACCATTAAACCCATCCCCCTATCACCAACTCACACCATTAAACCCATCCCCCATCACCTGCTCACACCATTAAACCCATCCCCCGATCAACAAATCACACCATCAAACCCATCCCCCTATCACCTGCTCATACCATTAAACCCATCCCCCTATCACCAACTCACACCATGAAACCCATCCCCCTATCACCAACTCACACCATTAAACCCATCCCCCTATCACCTGCTCACACCATTAAACCCATCCCCCAATCACCAACTCACACCATTAAACCCATCCCCCTATCACCTGCTCACACCATTAAACCCATCCCCCTATCACCAACTCACACCATTAAACCCATCCCCCTATCACCTGCTCACACCATTAAACCCATCCCCCGATCACCAACTCACACCATTCAACCCATCCCCCTATCACTAACTCACACCATTAAATCCATTCCCCTATCACCAACTCACACCATTAAACCCATCCCCCTATCACCAACACACACCATTAAACCCATCCCCCTATCACCAACTCACACCATTAAACCCATCCCCCTATCACCAACTCACACCATTAAACCCATCCCCCATCACCAACTCACACCATTAAACCCATTCCCCTATCACCAACTCACACCATTAAACCCATCCCTCGATCACCTGCTCACACTATTAAACCCATACCCCTATCACCAACACACACAATTAAACCCATCCCCCTATCACCAACTCACACCATTAAACCCATCCCCCATCACCTGCTCACACCATTAAACCCATCCCCCGATCACTAAATCACACCATCAAACCCATCCCCCTATCACCTGCTCATACCATTAAACCCATCCCCCTATCACCAACTCACACCATTAAACCCATCCCCCTATCACCAACTCACACCATTAAACCCATCCCCCTATCACGTGCTCACAACTTTAAACCCATCCCCCTATCACCAACTCACACCATTAAACCCATCCCCCAATCACCAACTCACACCAGTAAACCCATCCCCCTATCACCAACACACACCATTAAACCCATCCCCCAATCACCAACTCACACCAGTAAACCCATCCCCCTATCACCAACACACACCATTAAACCCATCCCCCAATCACCAACTCACACCATTAAACCCATCCCCCTATCACCAACTCACACCATGAAACCCATCCCCCTATCACCAACTCACACCATTAAACCCATCCCCCTATCACCTGCTAACACCATTAAACCCATCCCCCAATCACCAACTCACACCATTAAACCCATCCCCCTATCACCTGCTCACACCATTAAACCCATCCCCCTATCACCAACTCACACCATTAAACCCATCCCCCTATCACCTGCTCACACCATTAAACCCATCCCCCGATCACCAACTCACACCATTCAACACATCCCCCTATCACCAACTCACACCATTAAACCCATCCCCCTATCACCAACTCACACCATTAAACCCATCCCCCTATCACCTGCTCACACCATTAAACCCATCCCCCGATCACCAACTCACACCATTCAACACATCCCCCTATCACCAACTCACACCATTAAACCCATCCCCCTATCACCAACACACACCATTAAACCCATCCCTCGATCACCTGCTCACACTATTAAACCCATCCCCCTATCACCAACACACACCATTAAACCCATCCCCCTATCACCAACTCACACCATTAAATCCATCCCCCTCTCACCAACACACACCATTAAACCCATCCCCCTATCACCTGCTCACACTATTAAACCCATCCCCCATCACCAACTCACACCATTAAACCCATCCCCCATCACCAACTCACACCATTAAACCCATCCCCCTATCACCTGCTCACACTATTAAACCCATCCCCCCATCACCAACTCACACCATTAAACCCATCCCCCTATCACCAAATCACACCATTAAACCCATCCCCCTATCACCTGCTCACACCAACAAACCCATCCCCCGATCACCAACTCACACCATTAAACCCATCCCCCTATCACCAACTCACACCAGTAAACCCATCCCCCTATCACCAACTCACACCAGTAAACCCATCCCCCGATCACCAACACACACCATTAAACCCATCCCCCGATCACCAACACACACCATTAAACCCATCCCCCTATCACCAACTCACACCAGTAAACCCATCCCCCTATCACCAACACACACCATTAAACCCATCCCCCCATCACCAACTCACACCATTAAACCCATCCCCCTATCACCTGCTCACACCATTAAACCCATCCCCCTATCACCAACTCAGACCATTAAACCCATCCCCCCATCACCAACTCAGACCATTAAACCCATCCCACTATCACCAACACACACCATTAAACCCATCCCCCTATCACCAACTCACACCATTAAACCCATCCCCCTATCACCAACTCACACCATTAAACCCATCCCCCATCACCAACTCACACCATTAAACCCATTCCCCTATCACCAACTCACACCATTAAACCCATCCCTCGATCACCTGCTCACACTATTAAACCCATCCCCCTATCACCAACACACACCATTAAACCCATCCCCCTATCACCAACTCACACCATTAAATCCATCCCCCTCTCACCAACACACACCATTAAACCCATCCCACTATCACCTGCTCACACTATTAAACCCATCCCCCATCACCAACTCACACCATTAAACCCATCCCCCATCACCAACTCACACCATTAAACCCATCCCCCTATCACCTGCTCACACTATTAAACCCATCCCCGCATCACCAACTCACACCATTAAACCCATCCCCCTATCACCAACTCACACCATTAAACCCATCCCCCTATCACCTGCTCACACCAACAAACCCATCCCCCGATCACCAACTCACACCATTAAACCCATCCCCCTATCACCAACTCACACCAGTAAACCCATCCCCCTATCACCAACTCACACCAGTAAACCCATCCCCCGATCACCTGCTCACACTATTAAACCCATCCCCGCATCACCAACTCACACCATTAAACCCATCCCCCTATCACCAACTCACACCATTAAACCCATCCCCCTATCACCTGCTCACACCAACAAACCCATCCCCCGATCACCAACTCACACCATTAAACCCATCCCCCTATCACCAACTCACACCAGTAAACCCATCCCCCTATCACCAACTCACACCAGTAAACCCATCCCCCGATCACCTGCTCACACTATTAAACCCATCCCCCTATCACCAACTCACACCATTAAACCCATCCCCCTATCACCTGCTCACACCATTAAACCCATCCCCCGATCACCAACTCACACCATTCAACACATCCCCCTATCACCAACTCACACCATTAAACCCATCCCCCTATCACCAACTCACACCATTAAACCCATCCCCCTATCACCTGCTCACACCATTAAACCCATCCCCCGATCACCAACTCACACCATTCAACACATCCCCCTATCACCAACTCACACCATTAAACCCATCCCCCTATCACCAACACACACCATTAAACCCATCCCTCGATCACCTGCTCACACTATTAAACCCATCCCCCTATCACCAACACACACCATTAAACCCATCCCCCTATCACCAACTCACACCATTAAATCCATCCCCCTCTCACCAACACACACCATTAAACCCATCCCCCTATCACCTGCTCACACTATTAAACCCATCCCCCATCACCAACTCACACCATTAAACCCATCCCCCATCACCAACTCACACCATTAAACCCATCCCCCTATCACCTGCTCACACTATTAAACCCATCCCCCCATCACCAACTCACACCATTAAACCCATCCCCCTATCACCAAATCACACCATTAAACCCATCCCCCTATCACCTGCTCACACCAACAAACCCATCCCCCGATCACCAACTCACACCATTAAACCCATCCCCCTATCACCAACTCACACCAGTAAACCCATCCCCCTATCACCAACTCACACCAGTAAACCCATCCCCCGATCACCAACACACACCATTAAACCCATCCCCCGATCACCAACACACACCATTAAACCCATCCCCCTATCACCAACTCACACCAGTAAACCCATCCCCCTATCACCAACACACACCATTAAACCCATCCCCCCATCACCAACTCACACCATTAAACCCATCCCCCTATCACCTGCTCACACCATTAAACCCATCCCCCTATCACCAACTCAGACCATTAAACCCATCCCCCCATCACCAACTCAGACCATTAAACCCATCCCACTATCACCAACACACACCATTAAACCCATCCCCCTATCACCAACTCACACCATTAAACCCATCCCCCTATCACCAACTCACACCATTAAACCCATCCCCCATCACCAACTCACACCATTAAACCCATTCCCCTATCACCAACTCACACCATTAAACCCATCCCTCGATCACCTGCTCACACTATTAAACCCATCCCCCTATCACCAACACACACCATTAAACCCATCCCCCTATCACCAACTCACACCATTAAATCCATCCCCCTCTCACCAACACACACCATTAAACCCATCCCCCTATCACCTGCTCACACTATTAAACCCATCCCCCATCACCAACTCACACCATTAAACCCATCCCCCATCACCAACTCACACCATTAAACCCATCCCCCTATCACCTGCTCACACTATTAAACCCATCCCCGCATCACCAACTCACACCATTAAACCCATCCCCCTATCACCAACTCACACCATTAAACCCATCCCCCTATCACCTGCTCACACCAACAAACCCATCCCCCGATCACCAACTCACACCATTAAACCCATCCCCCTATCACCAACTCACACCAGTAAACCCATCCCCCTATCACCAACTCACACCAGTAAACCCATCCCCCGATCACCTGCTCACACTATTAAACCCATCCCCCCATCACCAACTCACACCAGTAAACCCATCCCCCGATCACCTGCTCACACTATTAAACCCATCCCCCGATCACCAACTCACACCATTAAACCCATCCCCCGATCACCAACACACACCATTAAACCCATCCCCCTATCACCAACTCACACCAGTAAACCCATCCCCCTATCACCAACACACACCATTAAACCCATCGCCCCATCACCAACTCACACCATTGAACCCATCCCCCTATCACCTGCTCACACCATTAAACCCATCCCCCTAACACCAACTCAGACCATTAAACCCATCCCCCCATCACCAACTCAGACCATTAAACCCATCCCCCTATCACCTGCTCACACCATTAAACCCATCCCCCTATCACCAACTCACACCATTAAACCCATCCCCCAATCACCAACTCACACCAGTAAACCCATCCCCCTATCACCAACACACACCATTAAACCCATCCCCCAATCACCAACTCACACCAGTAAACCCATCCCCCTATCACCAACACACACCATTAAACCCATCCCCCAATCACCAACTCACACCATTAAACCCATCCCCCTATCACCAACTCACACCATTAAACCCATCCCCCTATCACCAACTCACACCATTAAACCCATCCCCCTATCACCAACTCACACCATTAAACCCATCCCCCTATCACCAACTCACACCATTAAACCCATCCCCCATCACCTGCTCACACCATTAAACCCATCCCCCGATCAACAAATCACACCATCAAACCCATCCCCCTATCACCTGCTCATACCATTAAACCCATCCCCCTATCACCAACTCACACCATGAAACCCATCCCCCTATCACCAACTCACACCATTAAACCCATCCCCCTATCACCTGCTAACACCATTAAACCCATCCCCCAATCACCAACTCACACCATTAAACCCATCCCCCTATCACCTGCTCACACCATTAAACCCATCCCCCTATCACCAACTCACACCATTAAACCCATCCCCCTATCACCTGCTCACACCATTAAACCCATCCCCCGATCACCAACTCACACCATTCAACCCATCCCCCTATCACCAACTCACACCATTAAACCCATCCCCCTATCACCAACACACACCATTAAACCCATCCCCCTATCACCAACTCACACCATTAAACCCATCCCCCTATCACCAACTCACACCATTAAACCCATCCCCCATCACCAACTCACACCATTAAACCCATTCCCCTATCACCAACTCACACCATTAAACCCATCCCTCGATCACCTGCTCACACTATTAAACCCATCCCCCTATCACCAACACACACCATTAAACCCATCCCCCTATCACCAACTCACACCATTAAATCCATCCCCCTCTCACCAACACACACCATTAAACCCATCCCCCTATCACCTGCTCACACTATTAAACCCATCCCCCATCACCAACTCACACCATTAAACCCATCCCCCATCACCAACTCACACCATTAAACCCATCCCCCTATCACCTGCTCACACTATTAAACCCATCCCCCCATCACCAACTCACACCATTAAACCCATCCCCCTATCACCAAATCACACCATTAAACCCATCCCCCTATCACCTGCTCACACCAACAAACCCATCCCCCGATCACCAACTCACACCATTAAACCCATCCCCCTATCACCAACTCACACCAGTAAACCCATCCCCCTATCACCAACTCACACCAGTAAACCCATCCACCGATCACCAACACACACCATTAAACCCATCCCCCGATCACCAACACACACCATTAAACCCATCCCCCTATCACCAACTCACACCAGTAAACCCATCCCCCTATCACCAACACACACCATTAAACCCATCCCCCCATCACCAACTCACACCATTAAACCCATCCCCCTATCACCTGCTCACACCATTAAACCCATCCCCCTATCACCAACTCAGACCATTAAACCCATCCCCCCATCACCAACTCAGACCATTAAACCCATCCCCCTATCACCAACACACACCATTAAACCCATCCCCCTATCACCAACTCACACCATTAAACCCATCCCCCTATCACCAACTCACACCATTAAACCCATCCCCCATCACCAACTCACACCATTAAACCCATTCCCCTATCACCAACTCACACCATTAAACCCATCCCTCGATCACCTGCTCACACTATTAAACCCATCCCCCTATCACCAACACACACCATTAAACCCATCCCCCTATCACCAACTCACACCATTAAATCCATCCCCCTCTCACCAACACACACCATTAAACCCATCCCCCTATCACCTGCTCACACTATTAAACCCATCCCCCATCACCAACTCACACCATTAAACCCATCCCCCATCACCAACTCACACCATTAAACCCATCCCCCTATCACCTGCTCACACTATTAAACCCATCCCCGCATCACCAACTCACACCATTAAACCCATCCCCCTATCACCAACTCACACCATTAAACCCATCCCCCTATCACCTGCTCACACCAACAAACCCATCCCCCGATCACCAACTCACACCAGTAAACCCATCCCCCTATCACCAACTCACACCAGTAAACCCATCCCCCGATCACCAACACACACCATTAAACCCATCCCCCGATCACCAACACACACCATTAAACCCATCCCCCTATCACCAACTCACACCAGTAAACCCATCCCCCTATCACCAACACACACCATTAAACCCATCGCCCCATCACCAACTCACACCATTGAACCCATCCCCCTATCACCTGCTCACACCATTAAACCCATCCCCCTAACACCAACTCAGACCATTAAACCCATCCCCCCATCACCAACTCAGACCATTAAACCCATCCCCCTATCACCTGCTCACACCATTAAACCCATCCCCCATCACCAACTCACACCATTAAACCCATCCCTCTATCACCAACTCACACCATTAAACCCATCCCCCATCACCAACTCACACCATTAAACCCATCCCCCTATCACCTGCTCACACTATTAAACCCATCCCCCTATCACCAACTCACACCATTAAACCCATCCCCCTATCACCAACTCACACCATTAAACCCATCCCCCTATCACGTGCTCACAACTTTAAACCCATCCCCCGATCACCAACTCACACCATTAAACCCATTCCCCTATCACCAAATCACACCATTAAACCCATCCCCCGATCACTAACTCACACCATTAAACCCATTCCCCTATCACCAACTCACACCATTAAATCCATCCCCCTATCACCTGCTCACACCATTAAACCCATCCCCCTATCACCAACTCACACCATTAAACCCATCCCCCGATCACTAACTCACACCATTAAACCCATTCCCCTATCACCTGCTCACACCATTAAACCCATTCCCCTATCACCAACTCACACCATTAAACCCATCCCCCGATCACTAACTCACACCATTAAATCCATCCCCCTATCACCAACTCACACCAGTAAACCCATCCCCCTATCACCAACTCACATCATTAAACCCATCCCCCTATCACGAACTCACACCATTGAACCCATCCCCCTATCACCGGCTCACACCATTAAACCCATCCCCCTATCACTAACTCACACCAGTAAACCCATCCCCCTGTCACCAACACACACCATTAAACCCATCCCCCTATCACCAACACACACCATTAAACCCATCCCCCTATCACCAACACACACCGTTAAACCCATCCCCCGATCACCGACTCACACCATTAAACCCATCCCCCTATCACCTGCTCACACCATTAAACCCATCCCCCTATCACCTGCTCACACCATTAAACCCATCCCCCTATCACCTGCTCACACCATTAAACCCATCCCCCGATCACCTGCTCACACCATTAAACCCATCCCCCTATCACCTGCTCACACCATTAAACCCATCCCCCTATCACCAACACACACCATTAAACCCATCCCCCTATCACCAACACACACCGTTAAACCCATCCCCCGATCACCAACACACACCGTTAAACCCATCCCCCGATCACCAACACACACCATTAAACCCATCCCCCTATCACCAACACACACCATTAAACCCATCCCCCTATCACCTGCTCACACCATTAAACACATCCCCCTATCACCTGCTCACACCATTAAACCCATCCCCCGCTCACCAACACACACCATTAAACCCATCCCCCTATCACCAACACACACCATTAAACCCATCCCCCTATCACCAACACACACCATTAAACCCATCCCCCTATCACCAACACACACCATTAAACCCATCACCCTATCACCAACACAGACCATTAAACCCATCCCCCTATCACCTGCTCACACCATTAAACCCATCCCCCAATCACCAACTCACACCATTAAACCCATCCCCCTATCACCTGCTCACACCATTAAACCCATCCCCCTATCACCAACTCACACCATTAAACCCATCCCCCTATCACCTGCTCACACCATTAAACCCATCCCCCTATCACCAACTCACACCATTCAACCCATCCCCCTATCACTAACTCACACCATTAAATCCATTCCCCTATCACCAACTCACACCATTAAACCCATCCCCCTATCACCAACACACACCATTAAACCCATCCCCCTATCACCAACTCACACCATTAAACCCATCCCCCTATCAACAACTCACACCATTAAACCCATCCCCCATCACCAACTCACACCATTAAACCCATTCCCCTATCACCAACTCACACCATTAAACCCATCCCTCGATCACCTGCTCACACTATTAAACCCATACCCCTATCACCAACACACACAATTAAACCCATCCCCCTATCACCAACTCACACCATTAAACCCATCCCCCAATCACCAACTCACACCATTAAACCCATCCCCCTATCACCAACTCACACCATTAAACCCATCCCCCTATCACCAACTCACACCATTAAACCCATCCCCCTATCACCTGCTCACACCATTAAACCCATCCCCCTTTCACCAACTCACACCATTAAACCCATCCCCCTGTCACCAACTCACACCATTAAACCCACCCCCTATCATCAACTCACACCATTAAACCCATCCCCCATCACTGCTCACACCATTAAACCCATCCCCCGATCACTAAATCACACCATCAAACCCATCCCCCTATCACCTGCTCATACCATTAAACCCATCCCCCTATCACCAACTCACACCATTAAACCCATCCCCCTATCACCAACTCACACCATTAAACCCATCCCCCTATCACCTGCTCACACCATTAAACCCATCCCCCAATCACCAACTCACACCATTAAACCCATCCCCCTATCACCTGCTCACACCATTAAACCCATCCCCCTATCACCAACTCACACCATTAAACCCATCCCCCTATCACCTGCTCACACCATTAAACCCATCCCCCTATCACCAACTCACACCATTCAACCCATCCCCCTATCACTAACTCACACCATTAAACCCATTCCCCTATCACCAACTCACACCATTAAACCCATCCCCCTATCACCAACACACACCATTAAACCCATCCCCCTATCACCAACTCACACCATTAAACCCATCCCCCTATCACCAACTCACACCATTAAACCCATCCCCCATCACCAACTCACACCATTAAACCCATTCCCCTATCACCAACTCACACCATTAAACCCATCCCTCGATCACCTGCTCACACTATTAAACCCATCCCCCTATCACCAACACACACCATTAAACCCATCCCCCTATCACCAACTCACACCATTAAATCCATCCCCCTCTCACCAACACACACCATTAAACCCATCCCCCTATCACCTGCTCACACTATTAAACCCATCCTCCATCACCAACTCACACCATTAAACCCATCCCCCATCACCAACTCACACCATTAAACCCATCCCCCTATCACCTGCTCACACTATTAAACCCATCCCCCCATCACCAACTCACACCATTAAACCCATCCCCCTATCACCAACTCACACCATTAAACCCATCCCCCCATCACCTGCTCACACCAACAAACCCATCCCCCGATCACCAACTCACACCATTAAACCCATCCCCCTCTCACCAACTCACACCAGTAAACCCATCCCCCTATCACCAACTCACACCAGTAAACCCATCCCCCGATCACCAACACACACCATTAAACCCATCCCCCGATCACCAACACACACCATTAAACCCATCCCCCTATCACCAACTCACACCAGTAAACCCATCCCCCTATCACCAACACACACCATTAAACCCATCCCCCCATCACCAACTCACACCATTAAACCCATCCCCCTATCACCTGCTCACACCATTAAACCCATCCCCCTATCACCAACTCAGACCATTAAACCCATCCCCCCATCACCAACTCACACCATTAAACCCATCCCCCTATCACCTGCTCACACCATTAAACCCATCCCCCATCACCAACTCACACCATTAAACCCATCACTCTATCACCAACTCACACCATTAAACCCATCCCCCATCACCAACTCACACCATTAAACCCATCCCCCTATCACCTGCTCACACTATTAAACCCATCCCCCCATCACCAACTCACACCATTAAACCCATCCCCCTATCACCAACTCACACCATTAAACCCATCCCCCTATCACGTGCTCACAACTTTAAACCCATCCCCCGATCACCAACTCACACCATTAAACCCATTCCCCTATCACCAACTCACACCATTAAACCCATCCCCCGATCACTAACTCACACCATTAAACCCATTCCCCTATCACCAACTCACACCATTAAATCCATCCCCCTATCACCTGCTCACACCATTAAACCCATCCCCCTATCACCAACTCACACCATTAAACCCATCACTCGATCACCAACACACACCATTAAACCCATCCCCCTATCACCAACTCACACCAGTAAACCCATCCCCCTATCACCAACTCACATCATTCAACCCATCCCCCTATCACGAACTCACACCATTGAACCCATCCCCCTATCACCGGCTCACACCATTAAACCCATCCCCCTATCACTAACTCACACCAGTAAACCCATCCCCCTATCACCAACACACACCATTAAACCCATCCCCCTATCACCAACACACACCATTAAACCCATCCCCCTATCACCAACACACACCGTTAAACCCATCCCCCGATCACCGACTCACACCATTAAACCCATCCCCCTATCACCTGCTCACACCATTAAACCCATCCCCCTATCACCTGCTCACACCATTAAACCCATCCCCCTATCACCTGCTCACACCATTAAACCCATCCCCCGATCACCTGCTCACACCATTAAACCCATCCCCCTATCACCTGCTCACACCATTAAACCCATCCCCCTATCACCAACACACACCATTAAACCCATCCCCCTATCACCAACACACACCGTTAAACCCATCCCCCGATCACCAACACACACCGTTAAACCCATCCCCCGATCACCAACACACACCATTAAACCCATCCCCCTATCACCAACACACACCATTAAACCCATCCCCCTATCACCTGCTCACACCATTAAACCCATCCCCCTATCACCTGCTCACACCATTAAACCCATCCCGCGCTCACCAACACACACCATTAAACCCATCCCCCTATCACCAACACACACCATTAAACCCATCCCCCTATCACCAACACACACCATTAAACCCATCCCCCTATCACCAACACACACCATTAAACCCATCACCCTATCACCAACACAGACCATTAAACCCATCCGCCTATCACCAACACACACCGTTAAACCCATCCCCCTATCACCAACACACACCATTAAACACATCCCCCTATCACCAACTCACACCATTAAACCCATCCCCCTATCAGGTGCTCACACCATTAAACCCATCCCTCGATCACCAACTCACACCATTAAACCCATCCCCCTATCACCAACTCACACCGTTAAACCCATCCCCCTATCACCAACTCACACCATTAAACCCATCCCCCTATCACCAACTCACACCGTTAAACCCATCCCCCTATCACCAACTCACACCATTAAACCCATCCCCCTATCACCAACTCACAACGTTAAAACCATCCCCCTATCACCAACTCACACCTTTAAACCCATCCCCCTATCACCGACTCACACCATTAAACCCATCCCCCATCACCTGCTCACACCATTAAACCCATCCCCCGATCAACAAATCACACCATCAAACCCATCCCCCTATCACCTGCTCATACCATTAAACCCATCCCCCTATCACCAACTCACACCATGAAACCCATCCCCCTATCACCAACTCACACCATTAAACCCATCCCCCTATCACCTGCTCACACCATTAAACCCATCCCCCAATCACCAACTCACACCATTAAACCCATCCCCCTATCACCTGCTCACACCATTAAACCCATCCCCCTATCACCAACTCACACCATTAAACCCATCCCCCTATCACCTGCTCACACCATTAAACCCATCCCCCGATCACCAACTCACACCATTCAACCCATCCCCCTATCACTAACTCACACCATTAAATCCATTCCCCTATCACCAACTCACACCATTAAACCCATCCCCCTATCACCAACACACACCATTAAACCCATCCCCCTATCACCAACTCACACCATTAAACCCATCCCCCTATCACCAACTCACACCATTAAACCCATCCCCCATCACCAACTCACACCATTAAACCCATTCCCCTATCACCAACTCACACCATTAAACCCATCCCTCGATCACCTGCTCACACTATTAAACCCATACCCCTATCAACAACACACACAATTAAACCCATCCCCCTATCACCAACTCACACCATTGAACCCATCCCCCATCACCTGCTCACACCATTAAACCCATCCCCCGATCACTAAATCACACCATCAAACCCATCCCCCTATCACCTGCTCATACCATTAAACCCATCCCCCTATCACCAACTCACACCATTAAACCCATCCCCCTATCACCAACTCACACCATTAAACCCATCCCCCTATCACGTGCTCACAACTTTAAACCCATCCCCCTATCACCAACTCACACCATTAAACCCATCCCCCAATCACCAACTCACACCAGTAAACCCATCCCCCTATCACCAACACACACCATTAAACCCATCCCCCAATCACCAACTCACACCAGTAAACCCATCCCCCTATCACCAACACACACCATTAAACCCATCCCCCAATCACCAACTCACACCATTAAACCCATCCCCCTATCACCAACTCACACCATTAAACCCATCCCCCTATCACCAACTCACACCATTAAACCCATCCCCCTATCACCAACTCACACCATTAAACCCATCCCCCTATCACCAACTCACACCATTAAACCCATCCCCCATCACCTGCTCACACCATTAAACCCATCCCCCGATCAACAAATCACACCATCAAACCCATCCCCCTATCACCTGCTCATACCATTAAACCCATCCCCCTATCACCAACTCACACCATGAAACCCATCCCCCTATCACCAACTCACACCATTAAACCCATCCCCCTATCACCTGCTAACACCATTAAACCCATCCCCCAATCACCAACTCACACCATTAAACCCATCCCCCTATCACCTGCTCACACCATTAAACCCATCCCCCTATCACCAACTCACACCATTAAACCCATCCCCCTATCACCTGCTCACACCATTAAACCCATCCCCCGATCACCAACTCACACCATTCAACACATCCCCCTATCACCAACTCACACCATTAAACCCATCCCCCTATCACCAACTCACACCATTAAACCCATCCCCCTATCACCTGCTCACACCATTAAACCCATCCCCCGATCACCAACTCACACCATTCAACACATCCCCCTATCACCAACTCACACCATTAAACCCATCCCCCTATCACCAACACACACCATTAAACCCATCCCTCGATCACCTGCTCACACTATTAAACCCATCCCCCTATCACCAACACACACCATTAAACCCATCCCCCTATCACCAACTCACACCATTAAATCCATCCCCCTCTCACCAACACACACCATTAAACCCATCCCCCTATCACCTGCTCACACTATTAAACCCATCCCCCATCACCAACTCACACCATTAAACCCATCCCCCATCACCAACTCACACCATTAAACCCATCCCCCTATCACCTGCTCACACTATTAAACCCATCCCCCCATCACCAACTCACACCATTAAACCCATCCCCCTATCACCAAATCACACCATTAAACCCATCCCCCTATCACCTGCTCACACCAACAAACCCATCCCCCGATCACCAACTCACACCATTAAACCCATCCCCCTATCACCAACTCACACCAGTAAACCCATCCCCCTATCACCAACTCACACCAGTAAACCCATCCCCCGATCACCAACACACACCATTAAACCCATCCCCCGATCACCAACACACACCATTAAACCCATCCCCCTATCACCAACTCACACCAGTAAACCCATCCCCCTATCACCAACACACACCATTAAACCCATCCCCCCATCACCAACTCACACCATTAAACCCATCCCCCTATCACCTGCTCACACCATTAAACCCATCCCCCTATCACCAACTCAGACCATTAAACCCATCCCCCCATCACCAACTCAGACCATTAAACCCATCCCACTATCACCAACACACACCATTAAACCCATCCCCCTATCACCAACTCACACCATTAAACCCATCCCCCTATCACCAACTCACACCATTAAACCCATCCCCCATCACCAACTCACACCATTAAACCCATTCCCCTATCACCAACTCACACCATTAAACCCATCCCTCGATCACCTGCTCACACTATTAAACCCATCCCCCTATCACCAACACACACCATTAAACCCATCCCCCTATCACCAACTCACACCATTAAATCCATCCCCCTCTCACCAACACACACCATTAAACCCATCCCCCTATCACCTGCTCACACTATTAAACCCATCCCCCATCACCAACTCACACCATTAAACCCATCCCCCATCACCAACTCACACCATTAAACCCATCCCCCTATCACCTGCTCACACTATTAAACCCATCCCCGCATCACCAACTCACACCATTAAACCCATCCCCCTATCACCAACTCACACCATTAAACCCATCCCCCTATCACCTGCTCACACCAACAAACCCATCCCCCGATCACCAACTCACACCATTAAACCCATCCCCCTATCACCAACTCACACCAGTAAACCCATCCCCCTATCACCAACTCACACCAGTAAACCCATCCCCCGATCACCTGCTCACACTATTAAACCCATCCCCCCATCACCAACTCACACCAGTAAACCCATCCCCCGATCACCTGCTCACACTATTAAACCCATCCCCCGATCACCAACTCACACCATTAAACCCATCCCCCGATCACCAACACACACCATTAAACCCATCCCCCTATCACCAACTCACACCAGTAAACCCATCCCCCTATCACCAACACACACCATTAAACCCATCGCCCCATCACCAACTCACACCATTGAACCCATCCCCCTATCACCTGCTCACACCATTAAACCCATCCCCCTAACACCAACTCAGACCATTAAACCCATCCCCCCATCACCAACTCAGACCATTAAACCCATCCCCCTATCACCTGCTCACACCATTAAACCCATCCCCCTATCACCAACTCACACCATTAAACCCATCCCCCAATCACCAACTCACACCAGTAAACCCATCCCCCTATCACCAACACACACCATTAAACCCATCCCCCAATCACCAACTCACACCAGTAAACCCATCCCCCTATCACCAACACACACCATTAAACCCATCCCCCAATCACCAACTCACACCATTAAACCCATCCCCCTATCACCAACTCACACCATTAAACCCATCCCCCTATCACCAACTCACACCATTAAACCCATCCCCCTATCACCAACTCACACCATTAAACCCATCCCCCTATCACCAACTCACACCATTAAACCCATCCCCCATCACCTGCTCACACCATTAAACCCATCCCCCGATCAACAAATCACACCATCAAACCCATCCCCCTATCACCTGCTCATACCATTAAACCCATCCCCCTATCACCAACTCACACCATGAAACCCATCCCCCTATCACCAACTCACACCATTAAACCCATCCCCCTATCACCTGCTAACACCATTAAACCCATCCCCCAATCACCAACTCACACCATTAAACCCATCCCCCTATCACCTGCTCACACCATTAAACCCATCCCCCTATCACCAACTCACACCATTAAACCCATCCCCCTATCACCTGCTCACACCATTAAACCCATCCCCCGATCACCAACTCACACCATTCAACCCATCCCCCTATCACCAACTCACACCATTAAACCCATCCCCCTATCACCAACACACACCATTAAACCCATCCCCCTATCACCAACTCACACCATTAAACCCATCCCCCTATCACCAACTCACACCATTAAACCCATCCCCCATCACCAACTCACACCATTAAACCCATTCCCCTATCACCAACTCACACCATTAAACCCATCCCTCGATCACCTGCTCACACTATTAAACCCATCCCCCTATCACCAACACACACCATTAAACCCATCCCCCTATCACCAACTCACACCATTAAATCCATCCCCCTCTCACCAACACACACCATTAAACCCATCCCCCTATCACCTGCTCACACTATTAAACCCATCCCCCATCACCAACTCACACCATTAAACCCATCCCCCATCACCAACTCACACCATTAAACCCATCCCCCTATCACCTGCTCACACTATTAAACCCATCCCCCCATCACCAACTCACACCATTAAACCCATCCCCCTATCACCAAATCACACCATTAAACCCATCCCCCTATCACCTGCTCACACCAACAAACCCATCCCCCGATCACCAACTCACACCATTAAACCCATCCCCCTATCACCAACTCACACCAGTAAACCCATCCCCCTATCACCAACTCACACCAGTAAACCCATCCACCGATCACCAACACACACCATTAAACCCATCCCCCGATCACCAACACACACCATTAAACCCATCCCCCTATCACCAACTCACACCAGTAAACCCATCCCCCTATCACCAACACACACCATTAAACCCATCCCCCCATCACCAACTCACACCATTAAACCCATCCCCCTATCACCTGCTCACACCATTAAACCCATCCCCCTATCACCAACTCAGACCATTAAACCCATCCCCCCATCACCAACTCAGACCATTAAACCCATCCCCCTATCACCAACACACACCATTAAACCCATCCCCCTATCACCAACTCACACCATTAAACCCATCGCCCTATCACCAACTCACACCATTAAACCCATCCCCCATCACCAACTCACACCATTAAACCCATTCCCCTATCACCAACTCACACCATTAAACCCATCCCTCGATCACCTGCTCACACTATTAAACCCATCCCCCTATCACCAACACACACCATTAAACCCATCCCCCTATCACCAACTCACACCATTAAATCCATCCCCCTCTCACCAACACACACCATTAAACCCATCCCCCTATCACCTGCTCACACTATTAAACCCATCCCCCATCACCAACTCACACCATTAAACCCATCCCCCATCACCAACTCACACCATTAAACCCATCCCCCTATCACCTGCTCACACTATTAAACCCATCCCCGCATCACCAACTCACACCATTAAACCCATCCCCCTATCACCAACTCACACCATTAAACCCATCCCCCTATCACCTGCTCACACCAACAAACCCATCCCCCGATCACCAACTCACACCAGTAAACCCATCCCCCTATCACCAACTCACACCAGTAAACCCATCCCCCGATCACCAACACACACCATTAAACCCATCCCCCGATCACCAACACACACCATTAAACCCATCCCCCTATCACCAACTCACACCAGTAAACCCATCCCCCTATCACCAACACACACCATTAAACCCATCGCCCCATCACCAACTCACACCATTGAACCCATCCCCCTATCACCTGCTCACACCATTAAACCCATCCCCCTAACACCAACTCAGACCATTAAACCCATCCCCCCATCACCAACTCAGACCATTAAACCCATCCCCCTATCACCTGCTCACACCATTAAACCCATCCCCCATCACCAACTCACACCATTAAACCCATCCCTCTATCACCAACTCACACCATTAAACCCATCCCCCA